>NW_010189800.1:0-17409 GCF_000695765.1 Mesitornis unicolor | reverse complement strand
GTCTGGGATCGGGTCTTCTGCTTTCTCTCTCGGCGCTGTTCGCTGCGGCCCGCGGTTAAGGGTGGCACGCCTGTTGTCCCCACGGCCTGGTCTGGTCGTGCGGGCAGCAGGTTGAGTCCAAAATCCTGGGTCCACGGGTGCCCAGGCTGCCTGACGAGGCTGCCGTACGGGGAGAGGAGGAAGGAATGGAAGCGCCTCCACAGCTTGTCTGGTATCAGAAGGGTAATTAAATATTCGTGAGAATAGAGAGTCACTTTCTTCTTCTCCAGTAGCCCCATGAACATTTAATTATTTATGCAAAGTGGAAAAACAATGAGAGAGGAAATGAGGAGAGCCTCTCCCAGAACTCCCAATCATACTTTCCAGGGCATTTTCAAGCTAGGTGGGAAATTTGCGTTCAGATCCATGCTGACTGGGGAAATTTGCAAACAAATTACCTCACTCTCTCCCTGCTTCTCCCCACCAGATGCCTTCATCCTTGGATTACAGGGAAAGAATTTGAGAATTTAGTTTGAGAATCCTTCTGAGGACAACGATTTGGTTTAGTTTTGTGAATGCCTGCTAGCAGAAAATACAGGCATATCTTCACAAAGCAGGGCAGCAATGTGTTCTGGATCCTGGAAGCAGTATCTGCCTCGTACTGCTTGAGTGCTAGGGTGAAGTATCTTAGTTTCCACAGCACGGTCAGCTGTAAAATGCTGAATCCAGATGTAGCCTGTGTGTTTTGTGGTTAAGGACCTCTGCATTCATTGCAGAGTAAACCTACTCAAAGATGTTTTAAAGACTTCCTTGCAGAAATTTAGGTAGCTGGGAGTTCAAATCGCAATTTAACAGAAATTTTTAGGTTTTGACCCCTCACAAGCATTGGACTTGAGAGTATATATGACATTTGGATGTCTACTTGCCGTTGTGAAATGAAAACTTAGTAAAAGGAGGTCTGACTGAGGTGGTCTTTAAAGTGTCAAAGCTGCTAGAAATATCATTCTTTCCAAAGTAATCGGAACCTTTCAATTGATTACAGGATATTGACCACAAAAAAATAAAAGACATGAAGATTGCATTCTGAAGTTACTACTATTGCCATTAACTAACGTAGTTAATACATTCATTACTGTGCCAGTGAGCTAGTAACTAGTATAACCTAGTAACTGGTCTTTTCTCCATCCTGCAGAGTCTAAGCAGATTAAAGTTTGTGCATAGATTCTCTTTTTCAATTATAAATTGATGTTGTGCTCTTTAAAACCAGTATAAGCCCACATTAAAAAAACCCCTCTTCTTTAGATACAAAAAAGCAAAGATACATGTAAGTATGGCACTTTGTTTTCACAGCAAATTAAGTTGTTAAATGTTACTTGAAGATTATTTTTGATGATAGAAGTTGAAGATGCATTTGATTGAGGGTGTGCACAATTTTAGGTATAGTTTGAAACTGGATGTTGGTTCCTTTCAAATTCCTTTGAACATATGGCTTGCCTTGCACTGTTAATCACTATGTTTGTGACAATGGTGCTTACAAACCAGTTGAGCCAAAAGCTTTGCCAGCTCAGAAGAGACATTCTGTAGTCCAGAGGGTTTTCATCTAAAGACACAAGAGACGTAGAAGACAGGGGAAGTGGATTTAACAGAGAGACAGCATGAGCGGTGTGGTGATGGCAGCAACAATCTCTCACACATCTCCATTCTAGTAGTGGTGGTATAGGTAAGCGGTAAATAGTAAACATTACAAAAATGTTATAAAAGGAAACAAAAGTGAGGGTTAGTAAGGAAACATGGTGGAAGAGGTGGTGTAAATGGAGATATGCATAACATTGCATTTAAAAACCAGGGAAGCTGACATGCCTCAGTCTCTTTTTATTTATTTAGATGGCTTTCATAGGTGCTCTTACCAGCAAGTTCTCAGCTTGTAGGTTTGGTGGGTTTTTTTCCAATGCCATACATAGTTTAGGAAAAAGAGTTAATAGAAATCCTGCCTGTATGCTTCTTGCCACTAAAGCTGGAACTTTTTCCCACACAATTCAGAGTGGTCATACAGCCCTGCTGCAGCTAAGCTTTATATCCTCTTCCAAGGAAGTCCTTTCTGCTTTAGTTGCTTCTGCAGCTAACAGCTGGAGCCACTGTCCTACTTTGTCAGAATTTTGATTAATATAAAGAGAGACTCACCTGCAAGTGGTTTCTGAAATCTTCAAAATCAATGTGTTAATCATACAATATGTGGAAACCTGTAAAGCAAATTGGCTATGGAGATGTTCCTGAAGCTCCAGGAGAGGTAGGAAAAAACATAATTTGCTTTATAATCTTTCCTTGGTTGTACCTTTCAAAATATTACAAAGAAATATTAAAATACACCAAAGAAGATAAAAATGAACCTCAGACTCTGTGTTCTATCCTAGCTAGACTCATATAGCATTTCCATTTTGGGTTTCTAGAGATACCTTTCACATGAAGTTACCTTTTGGAAGCAAATATAGAGATAAAAAAGAACACCTGATCTTAGGATCAAATTTTATGTGGATTCAGTGGTTGTTGCTACCTGCTCATTGCTTTTAAGAATTGGTTATTGATATAATTGCTAAATATGAATGTTCTTCTGTGGTTTTAGTCTAGTATAAAGAGTGTGGTGATCTAATTTAACCTGTATTTTCCTAAAAGGATTGTTTATTTTAGCCAGTCTGTTATTTCAGGTGCAGTGATTCTTATCATCCAGTGCAGATAAATACGCCCTGCAAATGAACAACAGAGGTTGTTTTAATTTGGCCTCATGCTTTGATACCAGTTTGGCCAGATAAAATCCTGATACAGTCATTCAGATATGGAATGAAGAGACTGAAAAGTCTTGCTTTCAGGAAACCTTTCTCAATCAACACAAGAAAATAGTTTGTTGCCCCTGAGAGCATGGGTTTCATTTTGCTCAGTTGAGAGATCAGCTCATTATGAACCCCTCAAGCCTGTACACAAAAGGGAAGCTGATTGGAGTGAATCATCACGGAAAACCTCTATTCATTCTCTGGTCTCCAAATGTAATGTAAACAAAGAATGTAAGTAAACATATGCATACTGTTTTTCTGCAGGTCTATGACTGTTATTAATATGAAGTGCCTTGCGACAAGCAAATGGAAAGAAAATGTTTAGGAACACAAAAGATGCTGCAGGATAGGACCAAATATAAGCAAATGAGAATCTAGAGAGTATTTTATAATCTGACAGGCTGAAAAACCTCTGACACCTAACTGGAGGAGAATGGCTGCAGAGAATGGCCTGTGATGATGTAACTTCCCCAGCTCCATGTATGTCAGGAAGAAACACAATTGCAGGCCTGAAGTATATGGGTTGCTCAGTGCCAAAATGAGTTTCACTTATTGCCTGAGGACCTCTCGAGCATGCAGTATGTATCCTCCCTTTTCTAAGCAAAGAGATGAAGATAACCGGCAAAGACCAGTTTTGGGGGCCACCTGGGCACAGAAGGTGTCTGAAACATGGCTGTTTGCCCTTCAGATCTGCTGGCAGGCAGCTGCATCTCTGTACATCACCAGCTGCATCCGTTGTATCCACAGGAAGCCGCAGGAGTACACAGAAATCCTTTGCTGCAACCTGTGCAATTTTTCCAAACACCACCAAAAATACATATGATGGAGAGCTCACATCTGCAGTTGCATGAGGTTCAGCTCCCTAAGTCACTTGATTCAAAATCCACAAGAAACCTTATGCAGGGATGATGAGGACATAAGTGGGAGAGCCTGCCAGAAAGATGTAAAACACTCTGTCTCTTTTAGGCCAGGAAGCACTATCTCTGTATTTAGGTGTCATACACACCCGCCTGAGAAGGCGCAGATAGAACTAAATGTAAAGTAAGCATGAAAGTGTGATAAAGTTGTTTCCCCTCTTCTTAACTGCCCTCCAGTTACTGAATCTGGGAACCAAGAACTCAGAACTGGACTGAGAATATCATAAAAGGTAATTTAATTTGAAAGCTGAGGTGATTGCATTCAGAATTAATTTAAAAAAAAACAAGTGTGATTCTTTGTCTCAGCTTTCTGCAGCACCTTCACCGTATTTCCCACACTTAGGAACTGAGCTGTAAACTAGACAAGCTATTTACTCTCATTAGTCAAGCTTCTTACTCCATGTTTTGGAAGGGAAGAGAGTGGGTGTAGTGGTGATAAAATTTCTATTTCAAAACATTTTAGAGGTTTTGAGGTATCAGTCTGGTGGGTGACATATGAAAACCATTGTGCCAGCATTATGGAGGGAAATATGTGTATATTTCTTACCAAAATGAAGCTGTTGCCTTTTTGAACTCAAAGTGGTGTTTTGGATCAACTGCTTGTGAAAATTCTTTCATTAGCATTTGGAGGATTGTGTCTGAGGAGGCTGACAGAGTGTGCAGAGGATCTTCTTACATGGAGAACGTGCCTGTTCTGTGTAACCAGCACTAGTGTGGGTGGCAAAAAACTCTGAAGCACCTAGATTAAAGAGCAAAATTCAGCATTGCTTTAGTTTTGGCCTAATTTAATGTGTCTCTTGTAAATTATAGACATGAATGCAAGGAGGACAAATTAACTTTTAACCTGACTCTTCTGCATGACACAGGCCAAAGAATTTAAATACCAAAAATTATGCTGTGTGGAAGTATATAATGTGAAAAACATTTTTTTAAAGAATATGTTCAAATTATGTACTATTCATTGTATTCACTGAAGCAATAATATTATGTTTTTCCCAAAAATTGTATATTACAGCATCCAGAAGAGGACATACTGCTCAACTCATAATTCCATAATATAGACATTACATGTCTTAAATGATCTAACTGATTCTAACCTTTACTACTAACATCTCCGAATATTGAAAGATAATTTTCCTTAACTTATCAATGAATTGTAGGTTTTGCACTCATGTGTTAGACTCTTATGATGTATTCATAATCTACAAAAAAGTAATAAACACAAAACAAATATGTTTGTTTATAATGTTATAACACACATATAATATATAAAAATATATAGTATTTAATTTCTATATGTTGCAAGTTTGGAGAGATTTTCTGGAATTACTCTAAAATTATAAGAAAAACAAAAACTAAAAGGAACTGTTTGAATTCTAAACCAGATTCACCATCTGCATTGACAATATGAAGTGCCTGAGTAATTGAAAGAAAGAAAATTAAAATATTCTTAATAAACATGCTTTGTGACTAGTATTAAGAATAACTCAGGTCATTCACCCCTTGCTAATAAAATCTAATTCATTATTATATGATTTATCAGACTCTTCAGGAATCTTTTTATTTCATCTTTGAGAACTATGAGTGTAATTGAAATTATCACTGCCTGGCTCATGTTTTGCTTAGTTTACAAGCTGTGCTTCTTTGGTACTAAGTTTTTGTGACTAAGTTTGATGAAACAGACAGAAGACCTGAATGTCTGTTCCAGAAATAATTTGCAGTTCACAACCTCTCTGATGTTCATAGTTGAGGAGAGACTGTCAGTCATATCTAAGTATAGGATGATGATAAGTCAGAAGCTTAAAATTTTGGCAGGGAAGAAGTGAGCACAATGACTCTCTGGACCCACGGGTTAACAATGAAGGAATTCTGCGTGTCATCTCATTTACTCTGCAGGTGAAATGTATTTTTGCTGTCAATACCATAAGATAATAGTTGTGAAGATATCTGGAAGTATCACCAAAGAAGACTGTTTATTTCTGAGGATAAGAATGAAAAAGTTCTTTAGTCATAGGACTCCTGGTAGCATTCCTGAGACTATTTTGGTGTATGCATGGGTGAAAAGCATGACTGAGGGATATGTATGATGATGGTGATATTGCAAGAGTTTGAGCTTACCAAAAGCAGGAAAACTGCAGAGTGGATGTCATTCAGTAAGTCTGCTTGACGCATAGGCTTTTTTAGACTATGATATTCTTTCAACAATATTTGACAATTTGCCATTTTGATAGAGGACCTGGTTAACTCACTTATCAAGGATGGTAGTATTTCCTGTTGGACTTCACTGGTTATGTCAGGTGAAGACTGGCTTTATAGGTAGTAGACAAGACCAGTTGTCCCCAGGATTTTGAATAGGTGAGCAGTCCCAGTGACATAATTTTAGCTTGAGGAAGTTTTTTGTTGTTCCTATGAGCTTAATTTTAAGGATTCAGTCAACAAAGTAGGCTACACAAGCATATTTTATAGGGAATCTGGAAGGCTTTGAGAAATCCCTGGAACATCTTTGCTTGCCTTAAGCAAATTGATGCAGTCACATTTGAATGTGATGCAGGAGATGCAGCTGCTTGTAAGAGTTCTTTTTAGTTTTTTTGTGATCTGAATACATGTGAAAATGATCCTTGAGAATTTCATAATTTTCATAGGCACACTACTTAACAGACATATTGTTTCACTTGGCAGAGCCCGTATGAGAACTTGCTGCTTGTGGGGATAACTTGGGGGAGGAGATATTGAGAAGACAGACTCTTCTCTGAGTAGTGATTTGTTGATGCCAGTTTGAGCCATTGGATCCTGCTATAATCAGGATTTTTGAGGTAAGACAGGACTTGGCTCACTATTTGGCAATGAGTGGGTTGAGACTGAGAAGGGATCTCATTAATACTTAAAAATATCTAAAGGGTGGCTGTCAGAAGGATGGCAACAGACTTTTCTCATTTGTGCCCAGTGACAGGACGAGTGACAATGGTCACAAATTGGTACATAGGAGGTTCAACTTACACATAAGGAAAAACTTCTTTATTGTGAGCGTGACAGAGCACTGAAACAGGCTGCTCAGAGAGGTTGTGGAGTCTCCCTCTCTGGAGATATTCAAAACCTGCCTGGACATGCTCCTGTGTGATCTTCTTTGGGTGATCCTGCTCTGGCAGGGGGGGTTGAACTGGATGATCTTCAGAGGTCCCTTCCCACTCCTAACATTCTGTGATTCTGTGGTTTCTAGATCACAGGCAAATGTACAATTGAATATGTTCAGGTTCAGCCATGTTCAATAGCATTGTGAAAAAACCTTCAGTGGGAAACTAGGGGACTATTTTTGCATATAAATTATCTGTGGGGATGTTAAATGCTTGACAAAATGAATGTTGGTAAGTCCATGAGTTTTTACTGTTCAGGAAATGCAAGTAAAATTCAATAGATTTTAGGCTCTGTGTTTACAGCACAATACACTGCACAGAGTCAGAGACACTGAGCTTGCCACATACTCGAGAATTTATAGAAAGATAGAGGCATTAGGTCATGTGTCTCTAGCTTGAGGAACTTTGCACAGTATCGTGCAAAGTCAACATACTAATAAGGGAAGCCAGGCAGAGTTTCAGAATGCAAATTCAGAACAGTGAACCTGAAAACTGTTGCTCAGGTGCTGCTTAAATCCCAAAGACATCTTTCAGTCTTACCTGAAAGCTCCCGAGTTGCATGCCTGTTTACAAGCAGGATATTGGCTTTATAAGAGCAAGTTCTCGGTTCCCTCTCCTCCTCCATTCAAGGCTGTTTCTGTGTTTTACATTGAACAGTCACTCAATAAAAAAGACAGAAGTGCACAACCTTCCAAGTAATAGCTTACACTGGTATAATCATTTGTGCAGCTGTATGGCCTCAAAATGTAAAGCAATTTTTCCCTCTGTAGTTTACCATAACAAATGTTAACAAGATGAAAATCTACCCTGATATAAAAGGACTAGCATTTTGACTTGAAGCTGGCAGAGTAATCAAGTCATTTTTATTTTATTAAATTGAGCTGCTCCAGGATGTTAAAATAAAAAAGTAAACCTAATAAAAAGGCAAAAGACACAGAAGGTAAGATTTTATTTGATATAAACTAAACACACAACGAAACAAAGCAATGCTGATAGTTAAATGTATTGAGGGCCACTGTGTAGGTCACTCATGGTTTAATTTTCACTTACTAATCATAAATTCACTAGCATTGCCTCTGTTCCTGTCATCATTAGATCTGATAAATTAATTTCCTATTCTTCTCTGTTTTAAAGTTAATCCCCTATCTATAGAAACCATATTTATATTACACTCACACACAATTCAGAGCTCTTTTAAATATATAGCATGTATATTTATAGTATATATAATATATAAACTTTAGATTTACAAATTATAAAATAGCTCAAACTGGTTTACAACATTGCCTTAAAATGTAAAAACTTAAACTTAGAACTGTAAAGGCCATGCTAGCTAGTCATGAGCTAACTAACGTATTCTAAAAAAGTACCATAATCTGCCTTAAATTGCCCTAATCTGTAATGCTTCAGTTCAGTGCTAATTTGAATAGCCATCTGCACAAAGCTACAGGCAGTACTGTGTGTCCTGGATACACATTCATAGCTACACCTCCCATACTCATTGCTGGAAATAGGCAAGTGAAATAGAAACAGCTGTCATGGCAACTCTGTAACTTCTAATTTATTATTAAGTGTTTATATTGCAGTGACATACTGTGACTCAGACAATGGAAAGACATTGCTTTTCCAGATGTTTCTAGGTGTTTATCTTCCAAAGGGACAGAGAGCACACAAATGCTGTATGAATATAATGCCAGAATTGAACTGATTTTTAATTGCTATAAGAGTAAGGAAATAAACAAATAGATTACAATAAAATATATTTTGCACTAAAGCAGTAGTACTGTACTGCAGGTATTGTAAGAAGTTGAGAGAGCAAAGCCCCAAAATCAGTTTTAGCTTATTTGTTCCAGGAATAGTTATAATCACTTGGTCATGTCAAAATTAAGTCCTGGTATAATAAGGCATAGCTCTGGAAAACTGAAATTTACAGCACTAAATGTTTTTTTATATCTGTGGTGAATTTGTTCTGTTGCTTTTATGTTGTCTTGGCAAATAATGACTGTCATATCCTGAGAACTCATCATTGTGCCATCAGTTCAGCATGGGATCATCCAAGTCAACTAGAACACAGAAATATCCACAGAATAAATGTTTTTCAGAATAATTCAGAACTTAAGTGTTTGCTTGTGCTTGGTTGCCATAATATATATTAACTTTTTCATCTGTTCTCTTTCCATAAAAAATGACACTTTGATAGTATCTTAATTTCCTCCTTCCTTTTATGTTTTCCGTACACTGGATATTTTTAACAAAATATGCAATGCAGATGTGTGTGGCACAATTCTTTCATTAATGGATGCAAATTAAATAAAAGACTTTACAGAAAAAGATTTCAAAACTTGCTGCCTTTTTGCTTGACAAAATTCAAAGCTGAGTTATACCAAGTCCCCCATAGCATTTAATGGATTTTCTTCTATGTTTGCATTCATCTCTGATGAGCACCACTGTGTTTCTCTAGCACAAAAAGGATCTGTGTACTCTAGAACTGGACAACACTTTGAATTCAGAAGCAGACTTTTGGAGGCCTAATCTTTTCTACCCTATGGAAAGAAGAAAAATTCACTAGAAAATGTATAAACAATTTTCCTGATATGTTTCCTCTCATAGCTTTCTCTTGGTCTTAATGGGATGGGAACTTGAAGTAAGGTAAAGAATGGAGCTGATGTTTTCCAAGCAGCACAGGAACAGAGTGAGTGACAAGAGTTACTGACTGAGAAGATACCCTGAGGGATGGAAGAAGATACTAGAAACATTAGCCAAATTTTCTGCTCTAGTTGGTCAAAAGAGCAGATAAAGACTGTGGATTTTAGACTTGGGACTGAGAAGAGGGCTACACCATACTTCATGTCTCCTGAGGACTAACTGGTCATTCAACAGAAGGAGCAAGGCTGAACACGAAAACTATTTGGACTTACTGAGCTCTCATGTTCATATCGTTCAGTCAGTAAAATTCATGTTATGATTCACAAGCTGAAGTCTATTTTCTCACTAAGCCTAGGAAATTTAGTGCCTGCTTCAAAATGGGGTGACCCTATGATGTTTCCTCAGGTAGTAAACAGCTTCCTTGCCAAATACTCATGCTATACCTCTGTCACATCCCCATACTGGCTCTGCACATTGCTCTCCCCTTCCCAGAGCAAAGCAATGCTGTGAAAGGGAGATGGGTACAGGTCCACCCTCTGCTAACCTCTCCCTGCTGTTGGATGGTAGATGCACACCCAGAGTGTGGTGTATATGAAGTTCATATGGTTTCTCTGAACTAATTCTTAGAACTCTGACAGGCCATTCCCTCTCCTGCAACTCTTCGAGTGGCCATTGCTGTCAGTAATGAGTCGTTACGAACACTGAATAGGTTGGATTCACGCACAACCTTGGCACTTCCCACTGCTTTCTGCCTCTCTGTTTCTCCACTGCTTAGTGTACTTCATGAGAAACATTATTTGATATATGAGGGAATAGTGAGGTTGACATCTCTGTTACCTTTATGCTTATTAATTTTCCTTGTTCAATCATGTCACATTATTTTTAGATTTTTTAAATCTTTATTTCATCCACTTCTTTCTCTGTTATCCATGTCTCTCAGTGGAGTCAGATGGGCTGCCTTGTCCCCCTCCACAGCATAGGATATGGTCTGCACTGCAAAGTCAGGTGAGAGGTTTTCCCTATCCAATTGCCAACATCATCTTTCTGTTGAACATTCAAAGCTAGGAATGAGCGTGTGGTATAGGTTGGTGTCAGAGCAGGCATTTGTAGATGGTTCTGCATTTTATAACTATTATCTGTGGTATGTAGCTATGAGGAAGCTGAATTTGATCATTCAGGCAGAGTCCTCTCCAGTATTAAATTCTAGCTGGGGCACTGATTTCCATTTACACCCAGGGCCCATAATCTGATAGAAAAGTGGCTGGTTTTGTTAGATCAGTGCACAGTCATGCTGACAGAATTTGAATTACAGTTTTATGTAAAAATCAGGTCCTATGGATCTGACTGCAGGACAAGTGGCACAGACTAAATACTAAGGAAAAGGGAGCCACCCTATCTCAGTTCTGTCATGTACCTATATAAAAAAATATCACTAATGCTGGAGAGGGAGCTGGAACTCCCAAATAACCTGAGAAGGCAATAAAAGGCCAAGAAGAAGGCTTCTTGTTATATATGCATTTGTATTCATCTTATAGGAGAGAAAAAGTAAAAGCAGAAATCAATTTTTCTGGACTTTCATTTATAAAGATTTACTGTTGAAAGTTTAACCAAAAAGAGAGTGAAGCTTAAAAACACTTTCACAGTGGATAGACATCACTCAATACTTTGCCTGTTCTTGTAAGTACAGTTGTTAGTTTGCATGTGAGGTCTTTGTTGCTTATAATTCAGGGACAAAATTATGAAATTATTTATCTTATTTTTAATTTCTCTGTTTCATGCCATATAGGAGGTACGCTTCTTGCTCAGCACAAAAGTTTTTGATCAACTGCAGAAGAGATGGAGCTGAGTTTTAGGCAGAGACCTCTGAACAATGTCAAACTGACATATTAAGCAGCTCTGCCAGAAAACTGCACATAAGCATTTCAGTAAGAAAGCAATTAAATTACTCCTGCAATGGACAAAGCCGATGTGAACAGAACTTAAGTAATGGTTGACAATATCAGTTCTTAACCCTCATGTTTTTTTCTTCCAGAAATACCAGTGAGAAGGCAAAAGGCACTGGGAGAGAGGGATTAAAATAAGGTATACTATTATGGCCTAAATGGGCTCCTCGCTAGAGAGTGACCTGTTTCTATTTCACTGTTTTACTGTAAAAATGAAGGCAGTGTTTGTGAAGAGATTTACTGTAGCTCTTTAAAATTTAAATTTAAAATAAGGCCCTGGCAGTCCTTGTTATGCATTTCCAGGATTAACAAATCAGCCATGGGGATGTTCTTGGCATTTCATAGCCTGACCTTTTGACTGTTATAATTGTGTAAGAATAAAGAAAAAATTGAATAACATAGCATATTGGCATGTTGTGCCTAAGCGCTACTTCAGTTTTAATTCCAGTGAAAGATTAAGTGTGGAACTGACTGCTCAGGAGTTCTTCCTAGCAGTCAGTCCTGCAGTGACCTTTGGCTTTTCAGCTACTGTAGAGTGTGAAGCTTTCTGCTGATAATTTACTGTTTTGACTTTCACTGAATACAGAAAGAGTACTACATTTGCAGATACCTGGCTACTAATTCATTCCGGTATCCTGGTTCTTACACCACTACTATTCATGGTAACCCTGAGTCCCTGATTTATGAAGCATTATGATACCTCATTTCAAAGCTTGTGGCTTTACCTAAAACCTTATTATTTCTTATTTCACGTTCATACATAAAAAATCCTGAAATTCCTATATAGTAGTAGAATGTAAAATATGCCACTTATTTATGTTAGTTCATGTGTTCATTGTAGCCACCAGATAGCCACTACTCCAGTTGTTCAGTAAAGCACATTTATCTTGACAGTAACTCCTCTATTTCTTCAAAGCAATCAGTGTTTTCAGCAGTCATCTGCTTTAATTTTCTTGCACAGACCAAAATTAACAGACTGAAAACAGAATTACTAGTTCCAAAAATAGGAAAATGTGAAAGCAGTAACTACTCATTTGTCCAAGGTTTTGCTTTCCTTTTTTCTGTAAGAGCCCACCTGCTTACTTTTGTAGGT
The DNA here is from genome assembly GCF_000695765.1 of Mesitornis unicolor. Classification (NCBI taxonomy): domain Eukaryota; kingdom Metazoa; phylum Chordata; class Aves; order Mesitornithiformes; family Mesitornithidae; genus Mesitornis; species Mesitornis unicolor. Next base: position 4,875 of record NW_010189800.1, on the reverse strand, counting down.
AAAATGGCCTTTCTCAGTTTCTTACCTTAGACCTACGGAGCAGGATGAGACCTAAGGGGAAGAACAAGCATCAAATCTTGTTTGCCCAGTTTACAGAGATGTTAAAAAAGTCATCTGAAACAAAACACAAAGTAAAAACTGAACGGCAGTGACAGTTTCTAAGACAGTTGTCACCTGAGGCAAACTCAACAGTAAACTCTTCACTGACCGTACAAAATTACAGCATATCAAAGACAGTGTTTCATAGAGAGCTGAATTTTTTAGTATAAAACAAAAAAGCTTGTATATGAGTATAACTGGGTGTTCAAAGCAGGAACCAGGTGTTGAGAATGTTTTCACAGAAAGCAACATCACAAGATTAGGAGAACATCAATATTGTCCAGCAGGAACGTCCTGGGAACCATCAGGGATGATTAACTCCTAAATCAATTTATTTGCATTCCCTAATGACCATATCCTTGAGAAGAAATTGCAAGAGTGATAAAAGGCCAATTATCTGGCCCAAAGAGGTGCTAAATGTTGAACTGTTGCCTAATGAGGATGATGTCAGCAAAAACTGTGAAAACGGGGTAAAATTAAATGCAGCAAGGGGAAATCACAATGACCAACTCACGGACCACCGACTCAAGAAACCCCCTGACTCAAAAGAAAGTGAACACTGTGCATGCGGACTCATTAGCATGAAAAGTGTGAAATTAATAGGGCGATAGAAAGTAGATTAAATAATTTTGTAATCATCTCTTAGGATAAATACAGTGTGGTTTTCACAGGTAGTGTCCTTGATTTGTGGAAATCCACTGGGCACCCAGCCTTGCTCAACTCTGAAATAAACAATGTCTCCTCTCCAAACATACTCTGCGTGCTTCAGGAGTTCTTTCAATTTCAGGTAACAACAGTAGCCTACCATATTGTCTTGTCAGAGGAGAGAGTTTGTATCATGCAAGTGGTGTTCTGCTGGCAACACCCTGAAGCTCATTCAGAACATTGGTAAGAACTGTCCCAAGGGCTGCAGTGCGCATTTTTCTGCTGTCAGAACTCGGGTCTAGAGAACAAAGAGTTACATTTCCAAAACAAGTGTCCAAAATCAGATTTTTAAATTCATTCTAGTACAGAGGTGGCCTGACATTCAGTGAGAGTGAGATTCCAGCATTTCACTGAATTATGTTCTGGATTCAAACACTCCCTTATTTTACAGAAACACGCTGGTTTTCTTCTATTCATAGATCCTTCTTTTTTACTTCACATCTCTTCAGTGCTGCTTTTCTACAGAGCATCAGGCAACCAAACCCATTGCCTTTTCCCTGTTGTGATGCCGTGCCAGCATGTCAGTACTTTGTTAACCAGATTCTGTCTGCCTCCATGAACCATTCCCAGCATGGAATTTTCCAGAAGGAAAAGGCAGTTGTAAGCAGGGTCTGAAGATCAGTACAAGGGCTAAAGAGGTGTGCATGGTGTTGTGCAGAAACTCTGCATTCTCCTGCCACAGCTTCATCCATCGAGTGCCAGTCAACTTTGTAAGACTATTTTTGTTTTGTTTCCATGAGACCAGCATTAGAATTTGAAACACTGGAGTTTAAATTCTCCCTTTAGATCCCTCAATGTATTTTCTCTTTAAAAAGAGCTCTGTAATGCCATACATTCCCCAAGCCACTTTAGATAGCAAAGTTTTTATAAAAAGCATTAAGACAAAAGGAGTTCAGTGGGAAGCAAGTTCACACTTGCTAAATATGTGTGTAATTAATGTAAAATCAGGACACCCAAATTTGCTGACAAGTTGATTTAACTTCCCGTAGAGGATATAATCTCTACCAGCAGGGTATACCTGCAGCAAAATTCATTTGTATGAAGCAAAATTCATTTTTATGAAGCAAAATAATAATAGCTCAGGCCCACTCAGAAATTTTGTACTTATTCAGATAAGCTTTTGTGTGCTGAACTTGCATTCTCTGGCACTAATGTCAATATTTAAAAGTTAATTAAATGCATGTTATTAGTTGAAAATGAAGATATTATTGGTGAAAAACAATGTGGAAGAGCACAGGCCTTTTCCAGGTCCAAAACTGCTTACTTTGGATTATAGACAAGAAAAGGCTAAATTAGTGAAAGAAAAATTGGGCTAAATGTGAGAACAGTTGGAGTTTTTTAAAATTTAAATATATTATTAAATGTTCATAAAACAGCAAGTTGCCAAAATGGCACTCAGTGGAGTTTTCCATTGTCACTGCAACCTATAGTTTGTTTGCAGCTTTTGTCCTTAAGATGAATGCTGGAGGTGGAGAAGTTTATCTGTCACTTAACATTACTTTCCTTTTTATCTTCAAGTGTGATTCCTCATATACCAAAAAAGTAGCTTTGGATTAATATGTATGATTTTAACTAATGCGACTAAACTCCTACTAACCTACTATATAAATGCATGTGGGACTTGCTTATGAAGTTTCTGTAGTGAGCAGTTGTTTGTTCCAGTTTATGCCTTGCTTTCCTCCATAAAACCTGGGGTTTAATGTGTCCTGCTGACCTCTGATGAAGTTGAATTCAGGCCTTTGGTAGATGACAAAGTGAGCTGGAGCCACACGGAGGTGCAGCTGCCTGACAACTGCTCAGGCTGTTTGGGGAACTGTAACCTTGGGCAGAAGGGGAAGGGAAACAGCGAGGGCCAGTGACCTTGTAAACTGCCACAGAAAGATTTGCCAGAGTTCATCTATCACATCCCCTAAGGGTGTTTACATTCCTTCAGCTAACAAATGTTTATTAATGCTTATTAAAAAATACTTCTAAAGCCTATTCCAAGCCTCAGACTATCATTGCTTTAGGCTTTGTTCAGACTTCAGGGAAATTACTCCTTACATTCAGGTCACATTTTCAAACTTTTTAAACAACTCTTAAAACCATTTTTTTTCATTCTTTTGAAAGTCTGAATTTCTACAGTAATGTACAGCTTCTGTAAATTCAGAAAGTATATGGAATAAGATGGTCACATGTTTTAAAAAAATATACAGGCCATGCAAAAAAGGATAAGAGCCTTTCTGTTTCCACTTGCTCAACTCTGAAGCTAGAACTGCAGTTCAGCTGAGGTCTATCACTGGCCAAAAGGCTGTAATTGCATCTGTCAGGAGCAGGGACTGCTGGGCTGGATTGCAGTCTGACGTGGAACCAGCACTGGTCCAAGCTTCCGGAGAGTGCTAGAAAGTGGGTTACATTTAGGACTGGGACAGAAATGATCCGGTTAGCTAAGATTAGCTCTGAGCTTTGCAAGGGATGCAGTGCTTAGAGTAGTTTGGAGGACAGAGGGAATCACTAGTCGAAGTCTGGGATTTGGAATAGGTCTAACAGGTAACCTGCAAAACCTCAATCACAGCTTAATAAACAAAGGACCACTTGGTCCTAGTTTGGGGGTAACTACGTTTGGATTTCTGGCAGCAGCCATTGAATGCCTGAGACTATGATTACTATTTGGTGTAGGATTTGGCCATGTGAGAAGCTGGGTTTAAGGCTCAGGGCAGGTGGGGACTTTACTCTGTAAATAAGACCTTCCATGTCCTTAGTGGGTCTAGGGCTTCAAGTTGTTACTGGGCTATGACTAAAATTGAGATTAGGTTTGAGAATAAGGTTTGCCATAAAGGAGGCTGACAGATGAGGTAGAGACAGAAGTGGCTGCTGGGGTAAAGAAGGAGCTGGCTAAAATTAGCTTTTAATCTAAATTTGAGGCCCAAGAAAAATGATTAACTATGAATAGTGCTGGGTCTGTAAGGAGGTCCTGAGGCTAATGTAGAACTGGTGATAATACAGGCCAGATGCTAATCCTTTATGCTTCTGTATAAAGGGATCACTTGCCACTGCATAAATGCCATCTGGGTTATGAGCCAAACAACTATAGTATGATCTAGGCAATGCAGAGGCTAATGGCTGGGCAGAGATTTAGGTTAAGATTTGGTGCTCACTGCAGTCTTCAAGTTGCTTTCAGTATTAGTATCTAAAAAGTTTCAGACAAATGCTGATAAACTGGAGTTATTCCTGGAAAGTGAACGGCTGCTTGAGTAGCCTTAGGTTTGTAGTTGAAAAGCCTGAAGACTGTTAAAACCTGAAATGGGAGTAGTATGTCTCATACCAGTTCCAGCTGTTCAGCTAGGCTTATGTGACTGAACCAAAACAGTTCCCATGTGATGCTGCGGCAGTTGCTAGCAGGTGTCTCTAGTTTTATCTGTGGTGCTTGCAGAAGTCATTGCATAAATGTTTACATGAGACTCAGGCTGAGAACTCACAGTCCCTTGCATGCTCAGACTCCTGATTAAAAAAGTCCACTTATGATTTTTTTGGGTTAATTAGAATTTGACCCCAATGAGGCATTTTCTATTTGCTGCATGAGATCCCAGGAGCTTATTAATCTTTAGATGCCAGTCTTGCAATAGCTCTTTGAGTCCTGTTCAGCTATGAACATCTTTTGCTTACAGCCACCTACATACATAAAGCAGGTTAAATAGATGCTGCAGGTTCCTGTCCTTTGGCACAGGGTGATATCCTGTGTAAATCAGAACAAAAGCATCCTTTGGGCTGTATATGGAACAACAAATATCAGAATTGACAGCTTTTGTCTGTAGATCAGTGGTCTACAAATTGGGGTTCCTGCACCCCAGGGAGTACATAAGACAACCCACTAGGGTGCAAAGAGAAAGTATTTTTTTACTATGAAAAAATAAAATAAAAAAATTAAATTGTGTTTATTTTATCTTTTTGTCATCCATTTTAAATTTCTATTTTGTGTCTGTTTCATTATGTACATAACATCAGTGCAGTAGTACATGTATGTAATTTATAAATAAATACATATCTATTGGAGTGCATACTTGTCGTGGTTTAGGGCTGGTCTGGCCACTA
>NW_010189799.1:31104-34547 GCF_000695765.1 Mesitornis unicolor | reverse complement strand
TTCTGTGATTCTGTGATTCTGTGATTTACATGAACTATGTACATCTTTTCATAAAACTTGCTTTCAATAATTTTTTGAATACAGGGTTCTCTCTTAATAGCTGTGTTTACTCATATTCACTGTATTCAAGTATCTCACAACTGTTAATGTCCTTTATCTCAAAAATAGCTTTTTGAAATGAAGAGTCTTGCTTTTCATTTTATTGATAGCAGAAATTAACTTCCTCAAATTCGATGGAGCTAACTACGGATCTGATTTCACGTTTCTCTATGATTCCTTCCCATTTCTCATTAAAGAGAATAATTTAAGGACTCACCTTATTTTAAACATGACTAACATGCTCACTCCTGAATAGATAACCTCAAAACAGTGATACATCATCTATCATGACACAGCAGAATTACAGAACTGGGAGATCATTTCGTCAACTTTTGCAAAAGACAGGATCAAAAGTAATCATATTATGACTGAAAGATGCTTGTCTGACCAGTCATTAGGTAATTTGTGGTGGAAGCTCCAGACTTCCAGGGCAAACTGTTGTACTCATTAACAGTTAAAAATGTTTTCTAACCACCAAATTAACTTTGTTGCAGTTTAAGCCTGTTACTTCTGTTCTTAGGCAACCCATATAAAACAAAGAATGTACCAGCCTTACAGACCAGAGGACTGGCTGGCTAGGGAACAACTTTGCTTCCAAGGGCCTGGGTCACACAGTGGACAGCAGCAGAACACAAGCCAGCAGCACACCCTGGCAGCAATGGCCAACAGCATCCCAGGCTGTATAAACAGAAGCTCAGCCAGCAGGCTGAGGGAAGGGATTATCCCTCTCTATTTACTAGTTATTTTAGGCCACATTGGGATACCACACCTCCAGCATAGGAAGGACATCAATAAACAATCATCACAAATTCAGTGGAGGGCCCCAAGCCTCTTGCCCTGTGAAGAGGAACAGGGCTTGTTCAGCATGGAGAAGAGACTGCTTCAGGTGGACCTAACAGCAGTCCCTCAGTGCCCACAGCAAGGTCATCAAGAAGATAGAGCCATGTTCTTCAGTGCTACACAGTACAAGGCAAAGAGACAACAGGCATAAATTTAAACAAGAAAGGTTCTGGCTGGCTATAACTAAACAGCAGGAGGACAGTCAGGCAGTGGAATAGGTTAGTGAAGCTGTGGAGCTTTTGCCCTTGGCAGTTTCATATATGCGACTGCATAAAGCCTTGAGTAACCTGGTCTGACCTCATAGTTTTAAGTCAGAGGTGGGCCTAGAGATCTCCTGAGGTCCTTTCCAATCTGAATTCTTTTAAGACCTACAATTACTGAATTTGAGGATTTGATAAGTTTTCTCTTTTCCTGCCTTTTCATCTCTTTTCCCAATGTAACAACAAAACAACTTGACACCTTTATACTCTTGAAACAGTGAAATCTCTGGGGTAAGTCTTGCTGGGTTTTTGCCCAACTCTTATGGCAACAGAATCCCACACTGTGCGGGTTAGCCAGCACAAAACAATAGCAATCCTACAAATGCTTGATTTCTTTAATTGCAGAAGGAATAGTGTCACAGATCTTTTAAAAAATCCCAACACCCTGCAAACAACATTCAGAAACAGAAGGAGCTAAAACATAAGATCTAGCATAAGTCTCACCTGCATACTAGTGAAGCGATTGTCTGAGCCGTGGAATCCACCTGTGCAGCTTTTAATCTCAAGTGGTTTCCTGTTAAAAATTCACAGTTCATTTAACTCACACTTTACAAGTTTACAGTATAAAATACATTCAATGCTGCATTATTTACTTGTCTATTTAAATATTCTTAGAGGCTTGTCCATAGAGAACAGAAAGTCTTTAAGCTCTGGAAGAGAATGCCTTTAAAATCAGAATTATAATTTTCTCTGCAAATGTTACCCCTTTGGAATTCTGAATTGTCCAGAGACATTTAAAGTCAAATATCGGATGACATCTGAACAAAGTGTTTGCTCTCAGGATAACAGATTTCCACTTCACTGTCTTTTGGGTAACAGAACTTTACAGCAATTTATCCAGAGTACATTAAGATTTTTGTTGTTTTTTTATTAAAACTCTGATGTAATTTAGAGCATTCAGGTGGGCACCTTACAGTATAATAAAAACAAGTTTCCAACGTACACCAGGTCCATACATATTATTTAAACATGTACAGTTCTAGTAACGGAAACCTGATTTGCATGACTTGCACATATTTTTGTGTTATACAACAGGACTTACTGAATACATGGACTGAAAAACTCTTTCATGATGAAAGCCCTGGAATATCACATAAATGTTAAAAATTGTATTACTATAACAGATGCCATTTTTCTGTGAGCTGTAAATTAATTGGTCAGAACATGAATGGTAATCAACAAGAGTGGGGTCAGTAAATTCAATGTATGCCAGTGGATCGCTCAGAGACTGATTCAACTGAGTTATGCACATACTTAGCTTTGATGACTCACTTTGGAAAATCCTAAAGCATAGCAAAAGATGTGCTCAGGTATCAGACAAAGGGGACCTTAGTTTCTAATGTTTGTGTCACAAAGCCTGTCACTATCAGCAGGAAGAGTAGCTATAGCTGCCAGTTTAGAATTGAGCCTCCTCAGGGCAGCAAAAACTGCAGAGAAAAGAACGCAGTTTCTTTGCAACATCCCTTTGCTATGAGAAAACAAGAATACCATGATCCAACAGCTGTCACTGAACTCTAAGCATCTGAAAGAAAAGCTATGAGAAAACAAAAAATTATTTGCTGTCTAATCAAGTACTGAAAACTGTAACTTACCTAGCAAGCTGCCATTGAGAGTCTAAGTAAAAGTGCAATGGTTCAATCCGGTCATTATAGGAATAATGGAAACGCTTGGGCAACAGCTGTTTCATATAAGGTTTGAAAGGCTGGTTTGGCTCTAGGCACTGAAATATTTAAAAATAAAAAGTACATTTCACCAAACTTTTGCTTATGTCATGAGTAGATCTTATAAAGCACTTCAATTGCAAACTTTCTGTAATAACTTCCAGAGGACAGCGGGACTCTATCAAGTTTGGAGTCATATGGTGTGGGACATAAATAGCGATTTAAATAACAAATACTGTTTTTGCATTCGATAATTATTAGAAGAATATTTCTATTGGATTACGGACATAACTTACTCTTTTTTCCCTCCTTACAGCCTATAACTGTACAGAACCAAACAGTACTGCTTAGAATAAGTACAGAATTATACTGAGACATGAATGTCATGATACTTTCAAAAAGTGGTAGGAGACTATCCAGTGCAATAATTTTACAGTTCTGTAATACAGAAAGTAACAAACACTTAAAGGGCTTTTAGGACAAAATAGATTTTTCAACCAAGATCCATTAATGATCTGAAAAAAAAAAAACCACCAAAACAAAAAAACAAACACACCCCCCCCCCCCCCCAAAAAACACAACA
>NW_010189799.1:15378-31073 GCF_000695765.1 Mesitornis unicolor | reverse complement strand
CCAAAAAAAGACACAAAAAAACCCACAAAAAAAACCCACAAAAAACCCCCACCCTACTATAATGTCAGAATTTTTCACTAGTGAAGTCATCTATACAAGCAGCATAGCTGTCACCACCAGCAGCATCTGCACAACAGAGGCAAACATTGTGGTGCAGGGATGAGAACAGAAGCCAGGTATAGACCAGAAAAGCAAGTTTCTTAAGCCAAACTGACAAAAAAAACCAAACCAAAACAAAACAAAAAATCAGTATCTTCTCTCAAAACTGCTTATCAAGAAGGTGCGATCCAGAAAATCTTATGCTTGTCTAGGAAATGGAGCTGAGCTTTACACTGACTTGGCCGTCAGCCAGCATGGTCCAGATACACACAAGTTATCAGTTTGAAGAGTAACATGATACAGTGTTAGTGAAAAGAAATGAACATAAATCCTTAGTTAATGCACAAACACTGATAGCCATATGACACCTTTAACCTTCCATTCCCCTGCATTTGACTACTGCTGTTGTTAATTGTATACATGTGGAAGATCACTGATTCAAAGTCCAGGTGCTATGCAAGTAGCCCAACAAACAGCTGATGCTATAAAAGATCTGTAAATGTCAGTAGAAATCATGCTAGAACAACAGATAAGAGAACACTTACTGTGAGGTTTCTGACAATGTCTTCATAATTAACTGGAAGAATCACATGTAAGAATTAGTCACCTAAGTTAAAAAGAAATCAGATATAAAATGCAAGTATTCCCATCACGTAATATAATTAGCTTAGTTTCAAAAAATTTCTGGACATAAGAAATTCTTTTTCCAGAATGAAAACTACATGTAGTAAAACAATCATTGAACTATCAAGCTATTGCTATTATGAATTTCTAGTTCAGTTTCTCTTCCCCTTGTTTATTTATTTGCAGCTTTAATCTATATTAGCCACAGTTGGAAACTTAATCTGAGAAATAAGTTTTCACAGAAGAGTCAACTAAATGCAGTGCTGGATTTTTCCTGCTTGCTAATAAACTTCTAAGGAAAAAGAAACAAATGCAACTATCAGGCCAGCAGTTTTGTCTGGCAAGTACCATTGGAAAGACAGCCAAATGCAAATTGGCCAAGATTCAGATGCTTAGACTTGAGCCAAAAGGGAGCATTACATCATTTAGTTTGACATTTAGCACAACATAGGCCCATTACATTTCACACAGTTTCTCTGTCCTGAGGCTGATATCCAGTGCTTGACTAAGGTACATAAAGAATTACACAGGCAAGGGAAACAATTCCTGCACAGATATATGCAGTGCTATAGGTACAGTATGCTTCTTCATGAAAACAGTACACATGTCAAAAGCAGGAGATACTCTGCTTTTCTACCTGAAATTTTTCTCCAGGGAAAACCACATTTGACTCCCACTTTTTCCAAGGAAACATTTAAAAGAGTTTAGAATAGCATCAAGCAATGAAGTAAACAAGACCTAAAGTCACTCAGGTTGAGGCCTGCAAGTTTCAAAGGCCATAAAGAACAATAATCTAGATAGAAAAACACACTATGAAACATGAAATAAATTCCTGCATTCAACATTAAAAAGTACCAAAAAGAGGAGGCACCTAAATAAGACTATATAATGAATCACAGTTTAAAATTTGTAAGCATTCATTTTTACTTGTGTTTATTATCTTATTTGTGTTTATTTGCAGTTTACTCAACTGCTGTCAGGCCATTAGGCCACTTTTTAATAGGCAGGAAATACATTATGTTACTCAAAAAAGTATGTAAAAGATAGCAGCAATCTAACATTCCTTTAAGAAAGAATTTTCTTTCTTATAAAAAGAAATATAAAAGCAAATTTATATACAAACTGGTAAATCAGAAGATGAGGTGAGAAAAGAGCATTTGCATTTGGTCACTCTGAGGCAGCCCACAAAAGCAGTTTGTAGGATTTAAATACACTTTCAGACCTGCAAAGGTCTTAACAGTGGTCCTTAAAAACACAGGTGCACTATTCAGAATTTCTTTATCATTATCCAGGTTGACCCTAGTTGACCTTCACCCGGGTTTACAAATGGAAGATGTGGATCCTAAGTTTGTATTCATAAAGTACAAAAGCATATAACAAAGTAACAAAAATTAGTTTAGCAATTACATACAAGAGAAATACTCATCTGGAACATTATTAGGTCTTAGGCGAGCTGCAGGACCAGGTACTATTATGAAATCTTGAACATCGTCCATATAGCTGTTCAGATACGCTGTTTTTCTGCAGCTCCCTGCTTCCATCCCTGCAAAAGGAAATAAATTTTATTTAAAAATGGGAATATCAGTGTAGAGTAGCCTGATAAGACATGCAACTTAAGTCACAGAACTCAGAATTGTAATTTCTCAGGTTTTTTTATCAGCAACCCAAAGACATTTGATCCAAGGAGACCACAATACTGATGCATGGACGAAAACAAAACATGACACCGATACACACAATCAGCCATTTCCTCAGCTGAGAAAGACACTCCAGTTGAATAAACAGACAAATTTTCTTCTGAAGGGAAAGAAATCTTATTACCCTAACAACAGTAGTAATGGTCAGACCAAATACTCAATTAGTTCAATATCCTACCTAATAGTATTCGGTAACATGTCTAGAGAAATACCCAATAAGCACAGCAATTATAGACTGATCTTCCTCCCACTGTTCCTTATCAATATCCAGAAGTAAAGGGGACTTAGAGTTACCTATTGCATTTGAACTCTCACTTTTAATAGTTCTTGACAGGTTTACCCTCCATTAATTAATAATAATTTTTTAACCCTTTTATATATAATTTGTCTTGGATCATTCGCAGTGGCAATGAGTTCTGCAAGTCAATGTTGTGCCGCATGGAACTATGCCTCTACTATGTTGGTCATGAAAAGAAATAGAAGAGAAAGACAAGAAAGACGACGAGAAAGACGACGAGAAAGACGACGAGAAAGACGACGAGAAAGACGACGAGAAAGACGACGAGAAAGACGACGAGAAAGACGACGAGAAAGACGACGAGAAAGAAATGTATTGGTAAAATACCTAACTTACTATAGAAATAATTCTAGAACTATAGAAAAGGTATTACAGGAAAAAAATATCTAATTTTCATATTCACAGCCTTCTAATAATGGATAAGGGAACTGATAGCTGAAAGGAAGATATGGCTTGCATTTTCACTTCAGCAATTCGCAAACTACTGCTGTGTAGTGTAGTTAAAGGACAGAATAAAAGAAAATCCATTTTTCACAATTCACATTTTTCATTGTTTCATTTCTTGGCTGATAATCACCACAAGAGGAATTAGGAATAAAGCATGAAAACTATTTAAACTCTCCCTGTGCTCCCCACTTACCCCCATAGTCTAGTTCTCATCTACAGTGATTATCTCTTACACCATCTTGATAATATAAAACATAATTTCTAGGTATTAGCAGCTTTGTTAACCTTGCCAGAAGTATTCAAGTATAAACCCATAATATTACTTTATAAAAACAGCTCTTCAAAATTCTGATCTATTTTATAAAATCAAATTTACCATGATCTGATATAAAAATAATGTTCAGGCATTTATGCAAGTTCATTTGCTTGAGACCATCCATCAGCATGCCTACTATGTTGTCCACTCTTTGCAATGCCATAATAACCTGCAGGACAAAAATAGGAATGTAAAGCAAGTGTTAATCACTTCAATTAAAAAACAGAATTTATTTCTAGGGAGAGTGAACAAGTTTAAACTGTAGTAGTATACGCTAATGAAAAATAAGTAGCTCTTACAGACCATTCAACGCTAGATGCGGTCCAAACGAAGAACACAGGGGACCTAAGACTATGCAGTGACCCCCAAACTCATGACAGGGAGCACATATAGTGCACACTAACAGGAAGAACTATGAGGACAGGAAACTTACAGCATTCTTAGTACCCTGTTAAACCTGCCTTTTGTCTGTTCCTGCTTCTCTCAGTTTAACATCTTTTGGATGCACAGCCTTTACATCTACTGAGAATGGGCTCAACAGGTACCTATAAAATAAAAATGTGAGCCTGCAAACTGCCTAGCACCTGCATTGCTCAGGGCTACCTCCATCTACAGAGCACTGACTATATCTACACTATACAGCTCTTGGTCCCATTTTTTTTTCTGGGCCCCATAACACAACTAAGACATAGCTACACATTTTAATGTGTTATTGCAGTTGAAGACTTTTTAAAAACAAACCAAAAAAACTCAAACCCCAGATTACAGATAGTAGTTTTAAATTATGAAATTGAGGAAGTTTGTTGCATTGCCAGGGTACAACCAAGAATAACAGGGAATGCCTGAGGGTGCAGATGGTGATGGAAGAATACCAGAGGGCTGAAGAGAATAGAGGAAGCCAAGCCTGTGGCACTTTTCTTCAAAACCCCTATTGAGAAAGACACTGGAGCAACACGTCCTTGAAATTGTGACTGGATATTGGAGCAAACTAGTTTAAATGGACTGCAAAAGACAAAAAACAAGCCACCAGTCTAGCACTGTTTGTGATCAGAGGTCTGGCATTCAAGTTCACTTGCGTAGGTACAGCCACTGTGGCTACTTCTGAATACTTGTTAAGTAAACAAAACAAAACAAAACAAAGTACTTTTAAATTGAGTGACTCTGTTACCTCATTGAGCTACTTGTCTAAACGGTCTTGCTTTGCATAAACAAAGATGAGGTGCTCCTGGGAAGACTATGTACAAACCCTCAGAGTTTCTCACTCTCCAGAGCATTCCTGATATACAGAACTTCAGATCCTCTTATTAACCAAAGGAAAACATAACCAATCTAAACGCATTCCTTACACTTCAGTTCCAATTAGTTGTCTGCTACTTCACTGGGCACAGGAACAGTAACTGGTCACAATTCAAGAGAAATTAGCAAGAACTATTTACTGTTGTTACCACTCAGGTTACATACCTAGTTAAGACACCCGAACTCCATGACCATTCAAGATGGGAGAATTTTACAGTGTTCCTGAATTTCCAAGAGCCTTTTTCTTTGCATTTTTCACTTTCATTAGTTAAAATTTAAAGCTATTCAGTATTTTTGAAAACAGCAGCAGGCCCAAAGACTTATTCATACAATAGCTGCATCACAGACTGTGATGGAGTGAATGTCCCTTCTACCACTCCCTTTCCAAAAAGGCAAAAATCTAACTGAAGGGAAATAAGAAAAATATCCATCTAACCTTTGCGCAGACTCCAGGGCAAAATGCACGACAATTATCACATGAATACTTAACCACCAAAACTTGGACCATTGGTATAAAAATACCCATTCTTGCTAAATTCAAAGTACATAAACTTTCTGACCCAACTCACCTTCCCCCTCCCACCACCACCACCAAAATCAACCTAAAGAATTAGAAGGAGCCAATAGAACAACATACAAGACACACCCAAACATGCTTTGGCAAATTAAAAGTTACTGAAATAAAGAAAATAAGAATCAGACTTACTAACTAGCCTGTTTATTACATGTGTTGTATCAATGTTAATTATGGATGGACTATCTATTAATATTTTTTTTCCTAATAAGCATACTGAACTTGGTTAATCTAACATGAATTACGGAAGTTTATTATAAAGTCAGAACAAAACTTCAAATTAAAGGAAAAAAAAAAGGGAAAATTAAGAAACTATAAAAATACTTACTCCACTGCTTACTGGTCCAAACTTATGGCCTGAGGAATCTGGTTCTTCTAAATACAGAGTGTAAAAGTGTGGTCTATATCAAACAGTACCAAAAATGTAATATTTTACATATACGTTGAGACAGTTTGAAGAGATTATTTATATTTCAACAATGGATATCAAATATTAGAAACAATGTCATTCAGAGGAAGGACACATTAAAGGGAACTATAGAAATGTTAAAAACTCTTCCAGTCATAGAAACAGGGTTGTATAAAATAGTATTTCAACATTGCTAGAATAATGCATAAGATAATTTAAAACAGAAATAATATTTACAAAGTAATTCATTGCAACACCATTCAAACAGGAGCTTACACTTGCAATTACACACCTACCTTTCATCTTCAGGTAACTGCAGCCAGCGAAGAACAGTTACCACCCTTTCTTCAAAGGGGATTGAGCTGCATCAGAACAATACAAGATCAACCAACCATGTATTTCCAAGAGGAAAAAGCTAAAAAATTCAGTGACACATTACAAAATCAATGTACTTTAGCAGACAAAATTGAATTCAAATGGATGCCATTAATGGCTGTTTAGCAGGATGCAAGTTTATATATGATAATTACCTGTGACTCTATAGGATTTAATGGCATGAACTAAAGCTCCCTTGAATACTGTCCACATTGACTGCAACTTGATTAGAATAAAGCACCCAGTATTGCTTCTGTTTATTATACAAAGAGAATAATGGGCTTCAAGGTGCAAAATCATGTGCAGGTTTTCATTTCTGGATTATGTTTTGAAAAAGCTTTGGTTTGGGGATGTTTGGGGACGTTTACATGTTTAAACAGTTTAAATACAAGTTCTAATACTATGTGACAAAGTAGATGCTTGATATCAATTACTGAAGTAGACCAACAATAAGCATGTTGACCTGTAACAACATGAGGCACCCACAAAGTTAGTAATTCAGCTACTTAACACAAGTTTAAGTAACAATGTACAAGTTTCTAGGAAAAAAATGTAGGTGGCATGTCAAGAATCAGAATTTCCATGTTATATGAAGGGTATATGAAAAGAAAATGATCCTAGGAAGATAGAAATGCAAAGCCTGACTTCTTGGGTGAGATTTGAGATTAAATAAATGGTGCTAAACAGGTTTATGTAGAATTACTGTTAGGCAGAAAATGTTTAATTGCAATGAAGAGCAATCATTGATTAAAATATGACTGCCTTAATGTAAAATATTTACAAAATTTGCAATGCAAATAATTTTATACTGGAACAGTTTACCACAGTAAACAGTAAAACTTCAGTTTTCATGGACAATATCATGTCAAGACCTGACCTATTCACTGTATGAGAAGTTTAGATTGAATGACTCTAAACACACCCACAAAACATTTTTATAAGTCAAAGCAAAAAAACACTAAGGCTTCAAAGCTGACTGCTCTTAAAGCTGATTTTTCCCACTTCTTTCCTGTAAAAGATTTTCTGAGGAATAAGAAAATAATTAGACAAAGAATCTACTTCACACTGAAACAAAGTTAATTGGATCCTATCTTTTTTTTCCTGTTGTGCACAACTATTGAGAAAAGCAGAAAAATGCTTTTTCTGGTATCTGTTGCATTGCAATGGTTGAAGCAAAATACTCATTCAAATCACAGAAGTTGACATACCTATTGTATTTTACATACAGGTTTGGAAAGGTTCCATTAACTGCTACATCTGATCCAGGCCAAAAGAACGCAGCCGCTTTTAGACCTTGGTACATAGCTGTTAGCCAAATCTGCAGAAGAACAGTCACCATCATTAGTGCAGGTCACTGGATTAGCTGAGTAACTGCCAGATCCACTACCACCCCTACCAGCTCTGCACTGTTAAGCAAGATCAAAACGTAAAAACGTAAGCAGAGAACTCCAAACACTCGCTGTCTGCAGTCCAGATACACCTTGCAGCCTGATTCATTACTGCAGATACTGGGATCCCTGCAGCTACAACACCAGGGAGAGCCAGGACAGAAGCAGGCTCCCATGAAGCAGTACCGCAAGGGTGGAACCATGACTGAACACCAGGAACACTGAAGCAAGAAGGGGTGGGAATGTTCCAAGGACCTATGCCCCACATACTCCGAAATATGGGAGAAAGAGTTGCATCAACTCTTCTGATTTTACTGCTGATCTTCTGATTTGCAGGTTTCTGTCTGCTTTCCGCGTGTTTTCCTGACTAACTTGTATACCACATTCTTCTCAGTGGCCTGAAGAGTCTACAAACATACAAAATCTACAAAGAAAAAAATAATCGGTCCTCCCCACATTACTAAGTAGTTGCATCTGTTCACCCAAACTTTCCTATGCCCCTTCATTTTGGTGGCACTCTCAGCAGATTTGTCATAGCCATATGATTCAAGCGGGACGTTTTCTTTTAAAACCGCATCTTTAAACTTAGTTATTTGGGCAGAGTGTAAAGCTTTAATACTGATTATTACTAAAACTAACTGGTCTGTCTATTTCCTCAGAGAGGTCAACTGCAAGCCTACTTCCTATTAAAAACAGAACAAAATCTGGTATCTCTATTAGTTATTTTAAGATAGTATTCTCCTTGGAGAAAATTCCATGTAAGTCAAGAAAATCCATTGCGCTAATGCATCTGTCATTTTGCAGCTCTAGTATGGCAATTCCTAATCATGCTGAGTAATGCTTCTTGGCTGACTTAAAAGTACCCTCTGTACTATTTCAACATCACTATGCATCCAAGTGATACTAAGTAACATAACAACGGGCTGATGTACATTCCCAGCAGTGTATTAATACTTACAGGCTGTCCCTGGTACCACAGTGGATTAAACTTCTCTTCGTTTCTAAGGGTAAAGGATGCATTCCTTTTGGGGTCATACATCTTGTTATCAATTATACCATGAGATTCAGGATACAGCCCCTGTAATTGAGATTATATCTTGTCACAATGTTATAAAGAACCTTGTGGTTTCTTTTTACACTAAACGATATAGCACCACCACCATTAGGACCCTGATAAACACCAGGGCCTGCTACTTTCCATAAGAATGGGGAGCTGAGACAAAGCTCTGCACTGTATTTAGGGACACACACAGCTGCAGGGCATGATTAATGCTTCTTAGCTGCATATTCAGTCGTGGATATTTGAGACTACTACACAATGAAACATGTAATTCCTGAACCTGTGCTCCTCACCTATCAAAAGACAGTCCTGACAAACTGGGAAGATAAGAAAGAAGGTGCAGATTCTGAAGTATTTGATTGAATTTTAGTTCTGACATTATGAAACTAAGAAGGATCTGCTGGATTCCAGCCTCATATTCAGCACTGAAAAACTTCCATGTATTTTTTTTCCCCTCCTATATGCAGGAGGTGATAAATTTAGAAGATCAGTTTTGTGACTTTCCAATCCAGGTTTGGGTACAGTCCACCACAGAGTCTACATCAATGTGATGTTCAAGTCCTTCCTTTCATTTAAACCTCTTTTTGTGTCATGCCAAGCTACCTTAAAGAAGTGGAACAATACCGGCCATTAGTCAGGCTGCTTTCAACTCCAATAGAGAGAGAGAGAGTTGCAATTTAGTGAAAATATTTACACAAATGAGGAGTTGTGAAGTGATGTGATCTTCCACTTATATGGTAATTCTAGTCTTCAAAGGATTGAATTATCAGATTAGATCTGACCACTTAGCTAAAGTGTTATATAATGACTTAATCTAAATTCAGTAGTATTATATATATTTTTATATTCTGATGGAAAAGACTATTAATTTGATAATTCAAAGAAATATACTATTCCCTTTGAGACAATTTTATAATAAACAGTGTCTTAGTAGTAGAAACATATAAACAAACAGCAATTCTTACTGTGACGATGGAGTAATGATTGGGAAAGGTTTTTGAAGGATATACTGGTCTCATACTGGAAGTGTATGTTCCACATTTCTCTAGAGGGAAGAAGAAAGATAATCAGCAAAATTACAGAAATAAAAGCCCTTGCAAGTTTCACTCATGAAGACACACCTATGTAAAAAAAAAAAAAAAGAAAGAAAGAGAAAACCAAAATATATTTCCAGAAAGTTTTAGTTCTTCAAAATTCTGGAGTTAATAGTTCATTTACAAGCTGACTAAATGGCTATTAATACAAGTTTTATATATTCCTAATGACTGACTTCCATACATGAGCAAAATCTACAGGCCTCATGAAAAGCATGCATAGATTAGAATGAATAAACAAAGAAATCATGCTCTCCAGTGTTGCCCTGGTGTGGGGTAAGTGAAGTCTGCAGCTTGAGACCAACTAGCTACACTTCACCCTGGGTGCTCCCAAAGATGAAGTTGTCACTGGCACACACAGTCACCTGGCAAATCACTATTTATCTTTCAGTCTCTTTTTTGTTTGTGGGTTTTGTCATTGCTTTCTTTTTTAAAACTAAACTCTTCTTTTAGAACAAATCTTAAAGTTTTCCTTATCTTTATACAAAAAAATCATAGGTTTTCAAGGAGATTGGTGCACAGTATTTGCTAGTACGAAAAGTCATTGCAGGCCAAAGCACTTAAGCAAACCTTACTTAAGTTGGGTGCCCAAATTTCCACAGGCAAATGTATGTGCCTTGATTTTCAGAAAGAAAAAAAAAAAAAAAGAAAAAAAGTCTTTGTTAACAACTTGAAAATACTATGTGATGACCAACCACTTCAACTAATGCTAAAGTGCCAGAAGACCCTATAGAAAGGCCACCACTGGGCCATCTTCACTGTCCCTCTGGGTTATTATATACAATATATGTAAAATAGAAATGTGGTAACGTTTGGTAACATAAAAAGTGTCGCATCAAGTCACTTTTAACTCATTGGATTGGGGCTTTGGATTAGATCTCAGCTGAAATAATCAATATCAGCTAATTGAGCCAGAAAGATAAATCGTTTCAAGCTACATAAGCATCCCCTCCCTGGTTTGAATTCTGCATTAACAAGTCATTACTTGTATTTTTCTTGCTATTGCACCACACTTGATGCATTTCAACCATCTCTAAATCTGTTGTTGAGGCTGTTTTCTCAGTACGTTTTTTTTTTTTTGTGGGGGTAGTAGAGAGGGCAGTTCGGTTTCTGTTGTTTTGTTTTTAAAATAGAGAAAAAAAATACACTTAAACCTTGTTTTGTCCAAAATCCTAGGGGGTTTTGCTGGGACTTTCCATAAGAGTTATCCATCTTTTTTTGTCTTACTGCCTTAGTTAGTTAAATATAACTGAAGATTAAAGAAGGATTTATTTAAAAGTTATGGTATTACAGCATGGAATTATTTGACAATGTCTTCTCTGAAAGTCACGCACACATTATGTCTATGACTGGCTTCACTGAGAGCCCTCAGCTCCATGCTGAATTGTCCACCTCTCAGCAGGTAGCCGAGTGTATGTAATAAAACTTATCAAATCTGATATTGTCTTAGAGGCATCTGCTCTAACAAATTCCAAGGAGACATTGGTAGTTCATTGTAGGTATGGCTGAATTAAAGATATTCCTGTTATTCAGAGCTATTACCTAACAGGATGCTGCACTTACCAAGTTCTTTAAAGAGGAAAATACATGGATTTAGCACAGTTCTAATTTAATAAAGCAGCAGGCTGTCAGGCAAGTCTTAATGTGAATAACTTGTTCACTGCTTTAAATGCTATCAATCATAAATTGTGTCTTTTTTTACTAGTCCTGTAAATGGGTAACTATGACCTTCAAAAGGATTCAATACATTTTTCAGCAAGTCAAGCAATTTATTTATTTGTTACTTGTCTAACACAGAGGAATAGATTTCATTACCCTTTCCTGCAGAGCAAAATACTATCACAGCATCTATACATCCAGAAATTATCTTTACAATATGACTGCTTCCACCATTTGCAGTGCCTACAGGGGACATGAAGCACATGGAGTTTTGAAGGCACAGGCCCTCAGAGTGTCATGTGATATACACCTCATCGACACCAATTTTCATTCATAAGACTGTTCTTCTTTTACTGAAGAAAGTGTACTTTATCTAAGCATTTCACCTTCCATTTTACTATGAGAAAAAAAAGACTAGAAAGCAAGATTTCTTAAGAAGCAGAAGATCTTGTAGTATATTGTATCATAAAGGTCTATCAGATTACAGAAATGTTCCAGAGTAACACAGAACTGTGGAAATAATATTCTTCCCCAGACTGTTCCTTATTTTATTGTCTCTAAAACATGTATTAGACATTCCAGTTTTAGAATCCTAAAAAAAAGAAAGAAAGCTTTGATTATCAAAAACTCCATGGTTATGGAGATGTGAAGTGACTTTGACAGAGATAATTGTATTTCTTAGTGGTCAATATTTATCATGGGTTCACTGGAAACAGATATACAAGTTTATTATAGAAGTCAATGAAAGAAGTTGCATTGTAGCCTATCCAGACCAAAGAGTGAGGATCCTTTGCAAGTGGAAATGGATGTCACAACCTAGAAGTCCTACAGATGCTTCGTGGCACTGGTATCTTGTATCTCGTTCAGAGCTGTAACCATTTGTAATAGCCAGTCTTCTGCTCTCAATACCCATGAAGTCTTCTTCAGCTGAAATTTCCTATGACTGCATCTAATAAAATGGTTTCAAACATCTCATTTTATTCCAACTTGGAACAAAACAAAAAAAAAAGCTAAAACCTCAGATACATCTGTGAATTGTTATCCTCTGGAACAGATCAAGCTGTAACAACCACTGTACAAAAAAGCCAGTATTTTGACTGATTTATTTTTAGTCAAACTGAAACCAGCCTACCCAGGTAGTAATTTATGAATGACAAGATGATTGGCATATTTTTCAGACAAGAAATGCCATCAGTTCTTTACAGACCACAGCCAAAACAGAGACAGGAAAAGTAACTAAAGTTACTTAGACACTACAAAGTTAAGGCACTACAAAACCTACAGAAAAAATATGTACTTATAAGTACATACACAGTACTTGTGAAAATGTTTGTTAAATGAAGGTTCTCAGATTCAGAACATTTCTACCAGCGCTTCTATATCATCTGTTCCTAATCTCTCCTCCATCTTCTTTTTCAAATATAATGAAATGCTCTTTACCTTGTTTTCCATTTTTCAAAGTCATTTCACCTAAATAGGAGATGATATAGAGTAAGAAGTGGGTCTGCTTCCATTGTGAATTAAAAAATAAAAGCTAAAAGACTCCACCTCCTAAATATAGGAAGGGCTACTTAATTATCAAGATTTCACTAAAAATCTAAAGCACCCCTTCCTCATGGCCTCCCTCAAGACATCAAGTTATCTGTGCATAGCTGTTACTCAGGGCAACAACTTCCATTTCCATGGAAGAGGAGTGAGGACTTTAAGGAGAAAGCATAGCTGCATCTATGGATTTTTCAGGTAAGACATCACGATATTGCTTAGACAAAGAAACTACTCACGTAATTTGCTAATAACGGGTAGAAGTCCACCCCAAGTCTGCAAATATTCTGCTCTGAAGCCATCCAATGAAAACAGTAACACTGGAGTCTTGGTAAATCTGAACAAACAGAAATTGGGAGTATTAAAAGACAGACTCTGAGAAATAATTTCCTACCACTTATTTCAATAAAGTTTCTCCCAAACCATGGGATGTTCATTATGGACTATGAACCAGGCTGAAGAGGTAAGTCCTGCTAAGCAGGAAGGTTCACAGGCTGGTGCAGTGGTGGACAGAGCAGCTGTCTGGTCCCTCTGCTCACAGGCTAATCCAGCAACCCTGTCCAAAGAGGCTGAGGATTGCAGTAGGGCATGCACAGAAGCCTGATTTCACAAACAAAATAAAGAACAAACGAAGATGCTCATGTAATCCATCTGGTGGGTTTGTTAATCCTGATCTTGAAATCATTCCCACTGGAGCAACACTCAGCCTCTCTAACCCCCCTCACTGCTACGACCACCCTGAGGTAAGAGCAGGGCAAGAGGACAGGCAATGAGAAGTCCTGGTTTTCCTTTATTCACTCTGCTCCTGAACAACAAAAGAATTTATCTTTTAACATATACAGTGCAAAAATCTGTAAGAAAGACTAGTGTACAGGATAGGTTAAATCAGTAATAATAAGCCACATTTTTCCTTTCATCTTGCAAAGATTATTTAACCAAGAATTCAGTTACTGTACCAGAAGTACTACCAATCTTCAAACTGAAAAATGGGGCCCTATGACTGGAACACTAACAGTATTTCTGCCTGGAACTTGACAGAAAATCAGACTGATTTCACTGGAACTGGAAGAAAAATAAATTCTCTCCTCCCAGTCTCCACAGGACCTCTGTTTTCCAGCCTTGACTTATTCCCAGCTTCAGCTCTGTTCAAATAATTTCTCTCCAACTGTAAATACTTAAAACATTGAATCACAGACAGGAATAGTCATCAGTAGCTTCTTCCTTGAAGAAAAAAATAACTTGTTTGACCTATAGATATGAGGACATGATACTGCAAAAAAACCCAAAAACACTGCAGTATCACAACCACTGAAAATACAGATTTGCATAAAGAATTGAAGATATTTTACATGTCAATTTCAAGCTCATTTTTCCTTTTTATGTTTGCAAATTAAAAAATAACATTTTCATTTTACAAGACTTTGTTGCACTTTAGTTTCCCAAGATAAAACCGTGAGGGTAGATGACAAATACTATTTATGAAGTGTTGACAACTTCCTTAGTGAGGTGCCCCACAAAAAAAAAAAATCCAGTCATTTACAAGTGAAACCTTTATAATTCTTATTTTAGTCAAACAAACATAACTGTATTAAACAGAAGATTAGTCAGACAAGCAAAACACATCTATCCTATGAAAATTGTAATCAACATTTAGACAACAGTTCACCCAAAAGGATTTCACTAGTCAGAACCATTACATAGCCTACCCTACACCCCAGACACAATAAAACATTAAGATGTATTTGTAATACATGTGTTTGCAGGCTGGTTTTTATTTATATGGTATATTTAATACCACCTTTTGGAAGCCTTAGTAGGGGCAGACAGCTGGGAACAAGAAAAACATCATCTTCAGACTAAGACTGAAGTCCTTGGGCAGAACAGAGTAGGGAAACTTCAGATACTACCTTTGCTCAAGTATTTTCTGCATCAGATTCTGATCTCCACAACTTCTGCAAATACCTCCTCTGCTCTTCATACCCCTCAAGTGGATTCCCTTCAATGCAGAGGTCTAGAATTCTTCACTGCAAAGTTCCCTGAACTTTGAGGCAAATACTGTTCAATATTACTTACTGACAAGTCTAACAAAAAACCATCGAACCAAATTTAAAACAACTCCTTACAAAAGGACTTTACGCAACTGTTTCTGGTTTGGCATTTACAAGTAAACCAACTGTTAAGTAGCTGTTTTGGTTGTCTCCAAATCCAGCTACTGACCCCCTTGAACATGCAAAATTAAACTTGGCAAAACCAACCCTTGCCACAAAGAGGGAGATTGGCCATTTCACTTTTCATACTCTACACAAGCTGAAACTCATGGTTAGTCATCTGTCCTGTGCTCAGGGAAGCAAAGCATGTCAGACCGTGTTGGACGCTTTGAAACAGCTCCAGTAAAATCTCCAGAAAAACTGACCTGAGCTCAGTTCCGAGATACATCAGCGATTTCCATGACTTCTCCCTGTCAGTAGGCAGTTACACTTGCTACTTTAGAAACATGCTGCCATAAGCAAGAAAGCTTGGGAGGCTCAAGTTTTGTCCCTGCCAGTGAATCATGCTGGCTGTGTCCAAACAGTATGACAAGGGTATTTCACAGCTCTTGGATAAATATGTATGGCACAGTCGCATCCTGACTCCAAACTGCAAGAAATGCAGTGGTAATTATTCCCTCCTATAAAATGGCTTCTATGGAAACAGAATGCAGGCAACCCAGGCTTGCTGTGGTCTAGCACATTCACTAGTCTGGATGATCAAGAGCCCAGAATTGCAGAACCACACTGCCACACTGACCTGCCTCACCAGAGGCAAGTTAGACCACAA
>NW_010189799.1:0-15347 GCF_000695765.1 Mesitornis unicolor | reverse complement strand
AGTAGAAAAAAAAGAGGGGGGGGGGGGGGGAAGTAAAGAAAGACTCTTTGAAAAGCTAAACACAACACACAACTTCCTATCCCACACACACACTACTGCCTTAAAGCATAGGAAGTAAAGCTTTCTTTTCTGCTACATGTACAGAAAGCCTCAACAGGAAGCAGAAGAGCAATCTTCAAATATAAAGGAGAGATCTGCAAAAAGGAAAAGAATCATCTACTCTTCCAGCTCAATGAAGATAAAACAGATAGTAATAGGCTTAAAGTACAGCAAAAGATACCAAGGCATCAGGAAAACCATCTAGCTAAGCACTAGGATAAACTGTTGAAGTAGGTTTGAATCCTCAGAATAGTATTTCACTCCTAGAACAGTCAGATGGAACCGATCACACCTGATATCTGATAGCCTGTCAACTTTAATCCTAATAAAAAACAGAACCTAGTCTTGGCAAGACTTAGGTGTGTACTTAAATTTAAACATTTGATCAGTTTCATTGAAATCAGTGGGATTTCCCCATATAAAGCACCTCATTGAACACTGTATTGTCTTTTGTCTATTCTGCACCACAAGAGCAAACCCCACTAAAATCAAGATAATAAAACCAGCAATTTGAACCTACAAAACATGCCATATTAGTATGCACAGAATCAGAATGCACGTCATGAGGCCTCAAAGTGAGCACTAAGCTGAAATCATCTGCACTCCTACCTACCCTACCATAAGAAAAAGTTGATTGTTTACAGAGTTGTTAGTTTTGGGAGTGGCTTGTGTGCCAATAGTCTGAGATGAGCCTTTGGTCAACACTGTTTGATTCAACTTTGACCACACATCACCCTTTCCTGGGCTGGGTTTCATTGCGACATTTCTGGTTTTGCCAGGATTAAGACAATTTTAGTAGAGTAACTATGCATCCCTTTCATTCGCTGAACAGGAAAAAAAACCCACCAAATAAACAAAAAGAAAATAAAAACAACCAGCAGGAGTTGCCCTACACCATTAACTTTGACTGTGGATCTGCACAAGGCTCTTGCTTGTTTATCTACCCCTTGGGGGGGTAACACTTCTTAAACTTGCATTAGGGAAACAGACATCCTAGAGTCAGTCCCCAGCACAGAGTCCAGGCCCCTGACCTCAGAACAGGAGTTAATGAGAGAAGTTTCCAGAACAGTTTGGCTGTTATCAGGGACTTGGACTCCAAGCTGAAGAGAAGCTCCAATTTGTGCCTTGATGAAGGTTCTGAAGCACTCCTCTGAATCAGAATGAAAAGTACGTGTTTGGTTCAAAAATATCCCAAACGAAAATGTATTTTGTCTGACAGTATTATAACTCCAATGAATAAATATAGGTTAAGGTATTTAAATTGTGCTAAGTCAAAAAAGGTAATGACAAAAAAAATTGAAGAGTTTTTACTTTACTAGCAACATCCCCAGCACATGACAATTTCAAAATCAAACTGGAAATAGTTTTGATTTTTTTGACACTTTTCAGACAAGAACATAACTGAACGCCACAGTGTATTTACAAACTATTTTCCAGTGTAATATTTTTCAATCAAGAATGTTTGTCACTCCTATTAATAACTTATAATAACTTATCCAATCATAGTTTGCGATCAACTGTAGCTTTAAACATAATTTGAAGATCCCACAGCAAAAACATTGCAAGAAATACAGGCTCTTTTTCCTGGCTGGGAGCTTTGCTGTACTATTTGCACCCAAGTGCTGGTGCCATAAACTACATGAGTCATTCCTCACAGTGTATACATAACTTGCAGGAGTGGGCCCAACACAGAACTGAGCCAGAAAATACAAGGATACCATGGTGTTTTATACCTTCTAAAGAAAGTAGTTCAGACAGCTTGCAAGTGCCTCACTGCTGGGGAAACTGGGACAGTCATCTGCCCACATTTTGCAGCTCTGGGGCTAGAATAGGCAAGGACGTAGAGGGGTCTTTAGAAGCAACAGAGGGGCAGAGGCAGTCTTAGGAGTCTGAGATTGCTGAGTAGATTCCATAATATTTTGGGACAGTGGGTACTGGAACATATGTAGGACAATAATGAGGCATAAGGCAGAGCTGCTCAAAGCACATACATCTGTGAGAGACAGCAGGGTTCAAGTCAAGCAAGTGTTGGGATGCAAGAGTGCTGCTTGGATAGAGCAACCCAAGTAGAGGTTGTTAGTAAGGGCTACCAAATGCTGGCTGAACAGGTGTCCTCTGTCTGGCAGCTGCTCTTACTGTGGGTAAGAAAGGCAAGCAGGTCCCCAGGAAGGCACAGTATGGAAAATAATCTCAAAACTGAAACATAAGCAAAGAGCAGAGCTATGCAAATATACAATATCCTCACCCTTTTGGACACTGAGGTTCAGTAATGTCCTCACACTCTTCTTCAACCCAGCTTGCCTCTCCTTAAAACAAATGAGTGGAATTTATTTTTAAGACAGTGCATTCTTACTGAAAAATGCAAGTTTTCATTTTACTGGATGCTTTTAGAATTATATTATGTCCTTGCTCCTTCCATACAAATATGGATACATATAAGAGACTGTAGCAATTTGTCAAGAATATTTACCTTTACAAACAGCATTATAATTGACACAGCAATCTTTATTTTCTACACAGTCATCTGAACAGGAACAATGATATTCTGGTCGTCTCTTCTCTCCACACCTGAATTTATTGCAGGTCCATATATGGGCTAAAAAACAGACAAGAGGCAACAGCACAATTATTAATACTAGTGTAAGTCTGCACTTACACTAGTATTAATAATCGTGAGTATATTAATAATCAGTTGAGTGTAAAGTTCCATCTTAAACCTGTACTCACTAAAAACAGTCCTGAGGTATCTCACACATGCATAATAAAGCAAGCTTTGGCACTTTCAGTTGTAAACAAGTAGATCTTTTGCAGTCAATGAGGATAAACATGAATTAATTTCAGCTGTGTGAATACTTAACTGAACATCTTACAGACACATTGAAGCCAAATCTAAATGTCTGAGTAGAGGACAGTCAGTACATGATGTTCACACATGACTAGCCATTAGAAATCTCTAAAAGCATTCTCAGAAGGTTAATCTCACTGTCAGGAATACTGAACTTCAGTAGCTCCAGTAATGTCAATAGATCTTTACCTTTGTGAGAGACAGAATAATCTGTTACGGTTATAGTTATGTGACACTATCTGAAAATCAGAATTTGATTCTCCACTCATGTTAAAGCTAATTATTTAAAAAAAAAAAATCAACAAAAACAACAACAAACCAAAGAAACAAAACAAAAACTATCAAGAAAAACCCGCAGAAAACAAAAACCACAACACCAAGCAGTGAAAAGTAAATCCCACTCAACTGTTCCATAAGCAATAAGCTTTATGTAATTTAGAGGACCTTTAAGTAATAGTCAGTCGAAGCAGGGATCTGAGCTCAGTTTAATAATTTCATATTAAAAGTCAATACTGGAGTTTTTAATTTCAGGGTGGGACCACATGGATAAGTTCTGCAAATAAATATAAAGAAGAGTGAGAAGAAAAATAGTTAACTGAAAAGAATGCTGCATATGAAGCATTAAGGCAAAACCAAGTTAGAGAAAACAGTCAAGTTCTGTCCTTAGTAGTGTTACTTCCCATACTAACATCTTTGCCCATAAAACTTATGTGCTACTTTTCACACATTGGCCCACCTGACCTTTGCTTTCTGGTAAATCATGAGAACTGTTTCTCACTTCACAATCACTCTCTGCCAGTGCAATCTGTTCTGTCATCCTGCCTCGTCCCAGAGGCCAGCACGTGACCCTTGCTTCACACTCGAGCTGGAGAATTACAGGGCACAAGGCCCAAGTAGCTGGGTAGGGAGGAACAGCAGCTTTCACAGAGCAGCTCTGTCTTCCCCTTTCTTCTTGCAGGCAACAACAGAAAGATACAATATGCAAAATGTGCCCTATTTCTGGCTTTCCTGAGAATGTGGGAGCTGTCCCTGATGCTAGGGACAATGCAGGTCACTGCTCTTTCACCCCCAGACAGAACAAAAGGCTGGCTGAGACCTGGAGTTGCAGTTGTTCTTCCTCTTTCCAAGGAGGGGAGAACAGAAGCACAGTCCCTCACTGCCTCTTCCCCCACAAGAGCTATGGGAAAGCCAGCCTACTGGCTGTGCCAGCTCCTACATAGTCCAGCTGGGTGAAATACAAGCTTTGTTTGTGTACAACAGCTGCACTAAAGCCTTGACGTTTCCACAGGATACCCCAGTGCCACCATCACCACTACAAGTCTACCAGTGGTTTCAATGGAGAGAGCACAAAGAAGGGGAGACCACCAGCATCAGAACTACCCTGCTGCTCAGCAGCCCATCTCTTGCACTCGCAGCTCCACTGAAAGAGGTCAGGGGTTACAGCCATCTGATCACAACCATACTCGCATATAGAGCTGTCCCACATCACAGACTAGGAGAACACACCCCCCACAGCTTGTTGCCATCCTTACCTGGTTGTATACACGTTTCCTGGTAATCTAAGCAGCAGTTGCCAAGCTTGACACAATCTCTATCACAACGGCAGCTTCCAAAGGTCCTTTCAAAGCAGCGACCTTTACAGGTTTTCACTGGAATATTGGACAGTGTTAGATATCAGTGGCTGAGCCCAAATCAGGCAACATGCAAAAGAAATTAATAAAGTCAGCAGGTGAAGTGACACAGATGATCATTCCACAACTTACAGGATGGCTGCAAAAACTGTGACAGCCAACAGAAAAGGAAAGTCTTGATCAAACTAAATATTTTCTCTTACTGAGCAAAAATACTTTTTCATCATACTGAACAAAGGGTTCTGTTGTGTTTTAGCAGGAACATGGTGTTTTATTATTGGCAGAAACAAGTGGAACAAAAGGCTACAATTCTAGCTGACTGTCCCTGCCCTTCTGTATCACCAAAAAATACAAGTACAGTCACTCAGAATATGGAAGATCTCTATCAGAGGAAATCTGAACCTAGGTTTCCAATAAGGGTGCTCTCAACAGTGAAACTCTTTTACAGAGAACACTGATCTTCATTCCTGCATCTTACAGTATATATATAAATAATTAAACACTATTTAGAATCTAGAGTGCATTGGCTATGTTTGCAATTGTACCATGGTTAAGGTACTGTCTCAAGACACATGAACGGTTGTTCCAAACCAGACATAGGAGATATGAATTTGAATGTACTGCTCGCTGGCCTAATTTTTGTTCAGTTTTGATGTATAAAAAAAGGCATAGCATTCTTCTACTACACTGGGTTTGCCTGGGTAGAGGGGGTGGGGAAAAGGGAAACTGGCGATGTGAAGCATTAACATTTAAGTAGCTGGTCAGTCTGGAACATCTCCATTATGAGGAGCAGCTGAGGAAGCTGGATCTCCTTTAGCTTGGAAAAGAGGAGACTGAGGGGTAACCTCATTCATGTTTATAAATTTGTAAAGGGCAAGTGTCAAGAGGAAGGAGCCAGGCTCTTCTCTCTGATGTCAAACGATAGGACAAGGGGCAATGGGTGCAAGCTGGAGCATAGGAAGTTCCATGTGAACATAAGGGAAAACTTTTTTACTGTAAGGGTGACAGAGCACTGGAACAGGCTGCCCAGAGAGGTTGTGGAGTCTCCTTCTCTGGAGACATTCAAAACCCGCCTGGACGCGTTCCTGTGTGACCTGGTCTAGGTGATCCTGCTCTGACAGAGGGGATGGACTGGATGATCTTTCAAGGTCCCTTCCAACTCCTAACATTCTGTGATTCATCTTGTGCTATCATTAGTGAATGAGGTGAATTCTTCCTTCATTTGGCTCCTCTTCTCAAGAATCTTGAGGTGTGTCATATTAGCAAAAAGAGGTAATAATGAGCCAGTAGGCCTCCTAAGGAAAATGAGGAAAAAACCCTAAATAGATCCTTGTTGGAAATTAATAATTTGAATTTTGGTTAAAAGTCATTGCAGGACTGTTTGTTACACAGATTAGCTTTGAAATTATTCTAGATAGCTGTTCCCAAAGTGAAGCATGATTTCTTTAAAAATATATTTCGGAACTTTCTACCTGAAGAAATTTCACCATTGAAAAAGCCACATTTTTCAGGACAGAAGACAGCTTGAAGAATTCAACAAGGAACATTTTCAGACTACAATTCTTACGAGTAAAAAACAACCTTTTTTCCCCCCCCATAACTGACTGGAAAAGATGAAAAACAAATGTTCCAGGACAACATGAAATAGAAATTTTTTGAGGTTTTGGGTTTTTTTTATAGTGAAATGAGAAAAGCCAGCCATGTGACATCACCGCAGTGACAGTTGGGGCACATGGAGGCTGCCAGACCAGACATTGAGTGCCAGGATCCATCTACCTCTCAAGTGAGTATACACAAGTACTGAGTACACCTGAGGTTTGTTTCCCAGTATTTTCATTCCCTTTTACCTTAAGATAATTTTAAGCAATGCAACCAATCCTCTTCCTGCAGCAAGAAAGGGTGACATTCTGATAATATCCCTGCTTTTTGTAAAATATTTTGAAAAGGAAAAAAAGGAATTGCTTAGACATGTTACTAAATAAAAGGCATATTAGTTACCATCTTTTGAACAGCTGGGCTTCAGGCCAAATATACATCCTAGGATTGTCGTTAATATGCAGACACAGAGTACCTGTGGGACAGGAAGGAAAAGAAAGGAATCTTAAATGACCACTGAATGCTTTTGAAAGCTGTCATTTTCTCTACAATGCTATACAATTGTATTGAAATTGATAAACCACGCAGATTAGGAGGCAGATTTCACTGCTTTCACAAGCAGTTTTCACTCACACTAGTAGTTATGTTGTTTGCAATTAATTACCAATGCACGAACATGAATATTCTCAAGACTGGGCCTGTGTATTTAATTACTTATCAAGTTATTTAATACAGACATAATGATGCATTTCTTTCTCACAAATAAAAATATTAAGATATTTATGATTACACATATATCAATTTTGTAGAAAACTTTCTTTGCCCTACATTTTCCCTTCCTTCTAGGTTGTTCTAAGAAAGTGAAGTTTTGCCACTGACCACAGACTACAAAACAGAAGGCATGGCCCTTAAGTGATATAACCTATAATTTTCTTCGGCAGGAAAACCTTCTCCCACTTCCTAGTATCTAGCTCATACTAGATGTTGGTCCATACCATGGTAAACTGTGGGATGTCACATTAGACTGACCACAGTGTCTTACACTGACCAGAAACTACAGCCATGTTTATTTTGGATTCTGGATGCACTAAAGTTATCAAGCAAGCAACATGTTGTCTTTGCACAGCATTTTAGGGCAAGATCCAAGACCAACTCAAATACAGGAAAAATAGTTAACCTCATTAAGTACTGATTTGGTTCATACACTCTTTAGGAAAAGCATATGTTGCATACATAGTAATTAAAAGAGTCCAGAAAAACTACCAATGCACTTACAATGGCTACTGTATTCAAATGTAGAATGTAATAAGGTAGTTTGCCAAAAGGCCTGAAAAGGAAGGCACTTTAATAACACAGACTTTCTGATCCAGAAGTATGTGGGGAGGCATAGGTAGGAGAGAATGCACATCACCTTTTCAGACATTTGTTTTCTGAGGTAAAACTGCTTTCACGCAATACTTCAATAACTTCATGCACACACCTACATGAAGTCTCTCCCTTCCCCCCCCTTCCCCCATCAGCAAAATCTGCTGAGTCAGTCTTTTGAGTATAATGTCTGAATCATCTTGTGATGTGGCAAAAACTCATCCCATTTTGAAATACACCTAATTATTTCTCAAGCTTCTTTCTATAAAAACTGGGAACAGTCAAGTAAATAAAAACTATTTATATTGTTTTTAACAAACATACATTTCACTATACAATTTTCTTCACTAAGCAGTTAACAAAGACAACAAGAAAGCAATTTCTGGAATGTGTAGCATTGAAATTCAGATATTATTCTGGATTTGTAAAGCGTAAATTATCATAGACTATATTAATTGGTAACAAAAATATTACATATACAGCATTAATGAAAAAAAGGCAATTATAGTCTAGATCTGATGAAACTTTGGCCTCAAATTCTGAACCAGGCAAGTCTGGAATCGTAGGTTATTCAATGTAATGTCTAGCAGACAAATAAGTACTTTCAGTTCAAATTCAATCTTTGAATTGACAGGGAAAGTAGTATAATAAAACAACAAGGATAAAAATCTGGCATTATCAGTGCACCCAGATACACTACAATTGATAGACAGGTGCAAGCCTCCATTAACCCAGCTGTCAAGAATGAACAAAACTGCAGAGCTCCATACTTCTTTTAAAAATGAAAAAAACACCAGCAAACTGGTACACTAACATGAGATTTTTTTGTTCAGTCAGTATCAACAGTATTACCTCCCATGTAAATTGTTCTGGACTTTTGAAACCTTCCATATGAAATGTCACCTATACATGAGCATATACACAGCTAGGTACGTAGCACATCAGTTGCAAGATGTCAAAGCCCAGCAAAATTAGTAGAGAAAGCAAAACCTATTGTTAACCCCTTACCTTATATATTATTTGGAAATTACATATCCATTCATTTGTTTTTGAAAAGCCAACTTTTATCTCAGGGTCACAATATATTGCTTCTCTACTCCCATCAGGCCCTGCTACTAAGATCAAAGAGTAGAACATACTCTGATGTGTAACCACAAACATGCTTTAAAATAAGCAAAACCCACACCTACTCTATCTGCAAGAGACCAATTCCCATGTCTTTAAATAGCTACATGACCTATGGGACTTATGCCACCTGAGGCATCTTTGTAACAAAAACAAATTGCAGTGCCACTAAATGGACTACTAATATTCTCTTATGGAGCTTCAGTATAGGTAATGTTTAAAAAAACAGGAATTTATTTGTGACACCAAATTAATGTAAAAATAAAATCTCAATAAAACCCACTCCAAAGTTATAGCATTATAATACTTGTCAGAAAAGAAATATCTGTAAATCCTTACTAAAGTTCTCACAAATAACCCCTGAGATTGTTGGCACCGAATGTTACAAAAACCCTCAGTTTTGTATTGTATTCCAGATTTTCAGTTTTACACTTCCACGAATGCAATTAATTCCAACAAGCAAAAGCATGAAAGGATTATATTCACTGAGGCATATAAGTGTACTTTTGGGTAGGAAATACTAAAGAATGTTAATGCTACTTGATGCAATAGTGCAACTTGTGTTTCCTGCAAGCACAACTCTAGAAACTCCATAGCATCACAAACCACAGCACAGAATCATACTATAAATCCTCTCTGTGTCTCTATTACAAATCAGTCCTGTTCTCATATTTCTTATATACACACAAGGGAAAACATGATTCAAGTCCTTACCTAGCATATACTATGTTCATCTAAAATAAACAAAGATCTGGGAACTTCTATTGACTTATTACATTCAAGCCTTTGCTTTCTTAACATTGGTTCCAGTAGCTTAAATTTTATTCTTAAGAATATTTTACTGCAAAAAACTAAAGCTTTCTCCACCCCACTCCTCCATGTCTTTTTTTTTTTTGCTCCTCTTTCTTTCTTTCATGCTTAATAAAGAAGCTTCACAAAAATGGTAAGCTTAGAGGTAAAGCATTTGACAGTGTTCTGGGACAGCCAACTCTAATCTAGTGGACTACACCATGTAATTGCAGCTTAGCCTTTAAGGCTTTGAATCAAAGCTTCATCTTGAGCCTGAATGACTTCAGTCACGTAGATATTATCCACATAAATGTTCAGCTGGAACAATGAGGAGCAACTAAAACTAGCCAAAAGCAGCAGTAATCCTGGCTAGGCACAGCAAAAGGTGCTACACTAGTAGTTGACCTATTGTTAGTGGAAAGGCTCTAAACTCAGGTTTGAGATGCTGCAATCTGCTATGCAGAAATTATAATTTTTTTGATCTATGTAAAGACAAGTGACTGCAAACTTAGTTTAAGGTTTACTATCAAGAACCTTGTTAGAACCCTGCAGCATCCTGCTGCAAGCACCAGCCTCCAATCTCCAGCTACTACCACACTGTCAACCTAACACCTGCCTTCAAGGTTCAGTCTGTCTTTTTAAACAGAGAAAAGTCTTACCTGTTCTCTCTCTCTCTCCCTCCCTCCCTCTCCCTCTCCTTCCCTCCCCATATGCTTTCCCTCAAAAGATAAAGCAATTGCAAAAAAGGTGCAATTAAGAAAGAACATAGGAGTCCGATATTTAGTAGAAAGGCAAATAAATAACCTGACTTTGTTATACAGAGAAGTAGCTCAAACTTTTTATGGCCTGCAACTTGAGAGGTTGCTAGAACAAAATGTCAAAGTTGGTTTTAATATAATATCTGAGAAAAGGTTTTAAAACACAGTAAAAACTGCAGAGAAGAAAGTGTCCTTTTTACTTTAAAAATATTTTTTTAGAAAGTTTGTTTTGGAATCAAAAAACATTGTCATCTAGGGATGAATCTGTCCCATCACTCCTTCTTATACGTGGGAGGAAGCAATAAAAGCTTTGTTTTGTAAACATTACAGTGGTTGAGAATAGGTGGTTGAGTGTCTGGAAAACTGCAATCCTAAAAACATTTCAAAAGCCTTTTATTTTAAACCGGGCAGATGGAAATAAGATAACATGGTTAGAAAGCAGGATCATTTCCATCACTCCTCTCTAGAGCTGCAGCTGAAGATAACTTCTCAGCAGCAGTTTTCAGGAGCTGGTGGAAGGGCCACAGATGCAGCAAGCGCACAAGCTGCAGGCACCAGATCTCTGAGAGATCTGTCAACTGAACAGGTCTGAGAGGCATACAAAGTAATCTCTCTCCAGCCTTAGCTACTGTCACCTTCCTTTGCCATCATATTTCACTGTTCCTTTACACAGCCAACACTACTGTCCCTTTCTCTTCACTTTTCCCCTCTCTATTTTTCTAGTCTACATTTTCATTGTAATGCCTTGACATTAATTCTTAGTGTTTTAACATCATGGTTTGTTGTTTTTTTTTCTTAATTCTGAATTAAGTTTCTTTCTGTGTTGATCTTCCTTACTCCCTGTCTACCATATACTCAATTGCTTTCCATCTTCCTTTCTTCATCCCTGGTGTTCCACACCAAGAAAGCTTGTCACCCAAGGTTTAAGACACATCCATTAAGAACTATGCAATTAACAAAGGAGCAATGCAAAGTAGTGGTTTTCCATCCTAATCTCCATGGTGGACTCTAACAGTTGTGTCATGTCTGTCCATGAAGAGAGAATGTCTAGACTGGGTCTGTAATGCCAGTATTACAAAAACCCATGGAATTTTCCAAAACCACTGGGGTCTGTGAAGGGCATACTATGTTTTCATTGCTTTAGGCACCTAGAATAGATGACTAATGACCTGGACCTTAACACTGAAATATCTTTGAGAAAGAATTTCATCTGCCAAAGTGTAAAGAATACAGTAATAAATCATGAATTTCAAGTAAGCACAGTGTCATCTTCTGTCTTTAAAAGGGCATTGTCAAAAAAGCAGAAAGCATACTGTACAGCGAAAACAAACCTTATCCACACTTGCCGGGGCAGCAGAACACTTACTCATGCTTATGAAAGTTATCTTTAAAAAGAGGTAATAACCCCAACAGCTCGGTTTTAGTCAAAAGCAGAAGATACTTAAAGTTTACTAAACTGAAAGGAGGTGGATGCTTCACTCACAGCAGCACAGCTACATAGCTAAATAAATCACATTTAAAAGGTTATCAGCAAGAAAACAAGTGCACCACTTCCTTCTTGCACCACTCATCTCTTCTCTCCACATTTGTGGATGCTTTTACACTCTTCAAGACTTGCTTCTATTAATCCACATTTGACAGCCCAGAAGGGGAAGAGTGCCTCAGGCTCTCAGGTCCTGACTGTCCTGAAAAACTGAAGGTGACTGAATTATCCTGAAGTCAGTGGATATAAAAGCTGGAGCTTACACCCAAAACCTTTTCAGAGCTAAAAAAGATTTAGTCTAAAAATGTATAGGAATTACTGTCTTTCTTCTCAAACCAGCACACAGAAGGTCTACTCTCACTGTTGCTATAGAATGTTCCCAAGACAGTTATTACACAGTATTGCAACCTAAGGTCATTCAAAGGACAAGAATGTTTTAAAGGTAGCTCAAGACACTGCAAGATACTATAAAAAGCCTTTGTGGAGCTTACCAAAAAGTGGTAACTGTGCACTCAGCAGGGAATTATCAGCAGAAGACATTATCCTACTATAGCTCTCTAAATAACTTCCAAAACTATTAAAGCATCTGGTTTTTAACAAGACAAACAAAAAGAACAGTTAGCATCTAAAATATTTTTCTTACTTGTTGCTTGTCCAACTTTATACATATATATGCTCCTGAAAGAGAACATTAACACATGAACTGTTATCAAAGCACACACATTTCAGCCCTGGCTGTTTTGTACGGTATTTTACATCATGGGAGAATTTAAAGATAAACTAAAGTGCAACTATATGCTAGCCAAAAAGAAGAGAAAATATAACTTCTGGTTAAATTCCCAGAAAAGAGATGGCAGTTGACTCTGCTATTTAATGAGCAGGTAGGTTTTTGTAAAAACCTAAGGATAAACAGGACTGAAATCTGCTCTTGATCAATGAGAAAAAAAAAAGTTTTTTCTTTCAAACACAATTCTTTTATTTAGTGCAGAACAAAGACCACCACATGCCATCTGTTTTAGTGGCAACCACATATGTATTATGCTAACTCAAAACTGTTATCCAAGCAAGCTGGACTTGACCCATGAATAAAAGCAAAACCGGTGAAGAAAATATGGCCTTGAGCCATCTTCATGCTTTTCCTATTCTTGAAAAGAGATTCTTGGAATAAGGCTAAAGCTGTTCCAATTTATAGTACTGTCATGAGACTTGTAACAAGCAGTTTAAAAAGGGGGCTATTTCTACTGTGTACTGACAATACTACTGAATATACCAAGTAAACCCATATGCACCTCAATTTTAGTGCAGCAGATGCTGTTGCTACTGCCACCATGACAGCAACACTAGGCTGAGCAGAAAGACACAGCAACCTTAAAGAACAGGTGAAGAAATCCTGTAAAACACTAAGCATGTAAGGAGTGTCAAAAGTTGCAGATCTACAAAGGGGAACAAGAATGTTCTTTCCACAGGAAGACAACAGGGCAAATAAGGCTTCAAAGCTATTAACTATGGGTCTTTACTAACCACAATGACATAAGTCACAGGCACACCTTTGGTTCTGACTGCTTTGGCCATTTTCCAAAAGCAAAGGTCAGGGCTGACAAAAGGCCATTATTTACCTCTGCATCCTTTGAATATAACCTGTCAATAAAACAAAAGGCAGCTTTTCAAATTTTGAATCTTCAAAACATAGAAATGCATTTCGGGAAGAAGGGGACTCAAAAACTGGGCCACTGGAACCTGCCAGAGATAAAAGCACAACGGAAGATAAATGGCTGGGTTTGATTGTTGACTTGTATAAGCAGCTATAACATCATACTTCGTTATTCTATGAACAGTAAACAACAAAAATTGTACTCAGTTACTTTCCTTTTCTCTTTAGCTAACTTGCTCAGTGCTGAGCAGTTAAACAACAGCCTATTTGCCAAGTCCTTACTTCTACTTTCCCTTGCCCTCTACCGCATCCCATTTACAATAAAGTCCACTGATGTCTTACAAGTTACCTTCAAAGGAAACCTTTTATACAGCTGACCTGTGCAGAAAAGGAAAGTAATTTTTGCTTTTCAGTGCAGAAAGTGTATTTTTCCATTGTTTTGATATATTTCCTACTCTATTTTCAAAATACCATTCCAACACTGATCACTAAAATAGCTTCTCTGAAAATCATATATACTATTGTTTCATTCAAACAGAACACTACTGCAGTGCAGCATATTGCCAAATTCTGTCAGGCAATATTATTTAAGACAAGTATTAATCCACTGCCTATAGCATATGGTCACAGTGATGTCTGCCAATATATTAATTTCTAATTCTTGCTCCAAGGTGAGAAACTTTTCAAACCTTTCATGTTTTCAAAGCATTTAATTTGCTCTACTCCTCTTTTCAGCTGAAAAGAACAGAAACACAGCCTCCATGGCAAGTAAAATTAGAACAATTCCATCCTTGTGTAATTCTACTGATGTTAGTGAAAGAATGCCAAGGAAAAAATCTGAAGGGCAGAAGTTGAAAGGAAGCCTTGCATAATTTTTATATCTTTGGCCTTGCCTGAAATCTCAGGGTTTTAGAACCAGTTCTTAAGTTGTTCTGAATTCAAGTTAATCATCCCCACAGAAAGGCTATCAATTGAAGCTGCTAATGTGTTCCTTATTACTTTAGTATTTGAGAGCCTTGCAAAACTACATAGAGGTGGAGATCAAGAGCACCACCCCCTCTTCCTTCCAGAAGTTTGGCTGCCTGTGCTTAGGGCCAGTTTTTTGATACTGTTTCAGCTGCTGAGAGCTCTGTTTGGGAAACCTCAGCCAGGCTTGAGGACAGCTCACCAACAGAACACTGGGAGATGCCTAGACAGACTCTTCCCCCACCTTGTTTTGGCAACTGCACATAGCCATCTCTTGCCTTCACCTCTGCCTGCACTGTGTTACAGCCACACTGCAGTCAAGACCCAGACCATGACTCAAACTCACAGACTTGATTTCCTTCCTCAACGTCAGACTTGCCTCATCACTGTACACTCCTCTAGCAGTCTAGACTAATGTCTGGATCTGGTTAGCATCCCCAGACCTGCTTCGTTCACCTTGCTCAGGTATGGCAAGACTTCATCTTATCAGTGATGCCACTGTCCATGTCCGCCTTGTTGTCACACCTGGTTACAGGTTTACCTTCTTTCATCATGACCTGCTCTCATCTGGTATCTGAGAGGTAGACAAAGACTGTTACTACAAAACTAAAAGGTAATGAACATCTTTCCTAAGGCATGGATTCAGTATTCAATATTTTTTATTTCATATCAGCTTCTGTCATTTGGGAGAGGATAGGCTGACCAGCTCTGTGAAGTAATGCACAAGTAAAGCAAGAATACAAATTAACTCTTCAAACCCTTCAGACTTAGAATGGCTAAATATTTCTTAGCTATTTACTGTATGAGAGCAAGATGATGACTTTTATCTTCAATATCCAGCACAAAGGAATGCACTCGAAGACTACTAAAGAAGTTGTGTATTTACAGCTCCCTGTGTATAATGAGAATTATTTGCAATGTCTTCCTTGGACAATGAGTTAGCTGAAGAGAAGCATTTAAAGTTATAATGATCATAAAATCCACCAAAACCCAAATTTTCTTTTTGATGGATTAAATTGGATAACTATATATTTTTATA
>NW_010189798.1:7280-12307 GCF_000695765.1 Mesitornis unicolor | reverse complement strand
CTTGTTGAACCTCATGAGGTTCACCTGGTCCTACTTCTCCTAGTTCCTAGTCTAACTCTAGTTCCTTGGGAATTTATAACAGAATGTTAGGTATATAGGAATATAATATATAAATTGTACAAACTGATGCTTTCTTTTAGCTCATTTCGTTTTCCTGTGTGTGGACTCTTTACATACACTAACAAGTTATTTATTACACTAGTAGGTCATAATTTAAAAATGAGTTACTTTTCTACATTTTGAAATAATACAGAATTTATTGGAGACAGTGATTAATATAAAGAGAGAAAACATAGGCCATCATGTTCTTCTCATCTTTATCCACCAGGTCCTC
This sequence comes from Mesitornis unicolor, assembly GCF_000695765.1. Taxonomy (NCBI): domain Eukaryota; kingdom Metazoa; phylum Chordata; class Aves; order Mesitornithiformes; family Mesitornithidae; genus Mesitornis; species Mesitornis unicolor. The sequence goes on along the minus strand of NW_010189798.1, from coordinate 11,973 downwards.
AGAGTGTACAAAGCCGCGGTACAGCAGACACTGGACATCCTCTTTCTCCCAGAAGGAAGAGAATTTCTCACAAGCACGGATGCAGTGAGCCGGGACTCAGCTGATCGCACCGTCATTGTGTGGGACTTCCAAAGCGCTGCGAAAATCTCCAATCAGATTTTTCACGTAAGATTAACAACTGCTCTTGTTTGGGGCATCATTTAGTATTTCACGCTTGTCAGTGTTGAACTTGCCTTAGATTTTCTGTAAGATCCTTGCATGATGTATGAAATGCTTTTAATGTCAGTTGAGGGCTTACTTTATATTTTTAAAAACCCTTATTTGTTATTAAAAAATGGCCTTGAAGACTCATAGGTCTCCTTGTATTAAAAATATTTACATTTCAGTGCACATTCACCGACATCTAAGCTATATTTAGGCAAGGCCACTGCTAGAATGACTTCTAGCTTGCATGGCAGTAGTTGCCATAGTGCCACGTTTCTTTTCCCACACTTTTTCATACATTTTTCATCAGCTACAGTGAGGGCTATTGACAAATTGGGTTTACTATTTGCATAGTAATAGCAACCTGATACATGCATATAGACATCTAGTGTGGTGTAATCACAAAGGCAAAATTGACTTTTATCAGTGCAGGTGCAGTATTTCTTTCCGTAATCTATCCAGGCAAGATATTTAATGGACTAAATTGTCTAGAAGAGCTGACAGCTTCAAAGGAGATTACCAAGGAAGTTAATAGATAATTCCAACTCCCTGGGTCTTTTTGGAAAACCCAGGTCTAATATCCTATGCAATATAATATGATTGAGTTGTATACAGACACTTTTTGGCTGAAATGAACAGCTCTCTATGGACAGGAACATGTGGTTGATGATCTAATGGGATTGTTTCATGTTTAATTTGCACAGTGATGTCTTTGTCCAGTACTGGATCTGTCAACATCTTGGGTAGGTAATAGGGAAAAAACCCCACAACCCTGTGAATATATAAAGTACAGACCAGCCAAGTTCAGTATCAAGGACTGAAAAGCAATCAGACAACTTTTTCTTCCTTATCCTCTGCCAAACAAACATACAAAAACCCCACACAGCCTACCTCCTTGGGACTACAGAAATGGACAGTTTTCCCCCTCTTTTGCACTGTAAGTAAACAAACCTGGCGATTTTGGAAACTCTGCTTTACTCTTCTGAACTTCACCTTTGAACCCTTCACAGTGGAAGAGAGCCAAACAGATTTGGTCTTAACAGGGCTTGATCTATGTCTTGTCTGCATTAACAAATGAATAAAGAGCTTTAAAATAACCCATCACTACACTATACCCAGCATAACAGCACAGTTACCTTACAACACCCAGAACTTCCCAGTTCATCACTTCCAAACCCATGGTGACCAGTGGTCACCATCAGCCTGGTGTCCTTCACCCGCAGATGCATCCTACAGCCAAAGCTCTCTTAATTTGCATTCATGGTATCAAAATTCAGCACTGAGGCTTTAGGTCTTTTAAGATCTTTGGACATGGTGGAAACCTTGGGAGAGCTGTTGCTTTCTGATGCAGTCACCATGCAGAGTTTTGAATGTAATCTTAATTCGGTCTTAAATAGTAACACTAGCGTAAAGCCAGGTGCTGTTAACTTTTACAGATATTTATGTATTAGCAGCCAGTGGCAGTCTACATGGCAAATCATGGTCATGAGGATCTTCTAACTTAGTGGGCTAATAATGATCCTTTTTTTCCCTTTCTTTTATTATAAGAGTGGGATGGGGAAAGGTGTCTGTTTAAATGGGGTGATTTCTATCCCTCTTGATGTAGCCAGTGGATAGAGGATTTGAGAACTGTACAGAGTAGCATGGAAGGCATAGTATGGCTGTGGAGGAAGGGACATGTGAGGAGAGGATTCACTTTCACATTCAAACTCCAGTTTTCCTGGGGCAGGAAGAGGATGACTGAGTATCACCAGGTTGGAGTCACCTTTCTGTTCTGCAGTACAGTTATGGTGCAGAGGGAGATGGGAGAGACTTTTTACAAGGGCAGATAGTGATAGAATGAGGGGAAATGGTTTTAAACTGGAAGAGGGGAGATTTAGACTGGATATTAGGAAGAAATTCTTTACTGTGAGGTGGTGAGGCCCTGGCCCAGGTTGCCCAGGGAAGCTGTGGGTGCCCCCTCCCTGGCAGTGCCCAAGGCCAGGTTGGATGGGGCTGGGAGCAGCCTGGGCTGGTGGAGGTGTCCCTGCCCATGGCAGGGGTGGGACTGGGGGAGCTTTAAGGTTCCTTTCAACACAAGCCAGGCTGTGATTCTGTGATTCTATGAGATGGGCTTTTGGTCAGCATCTAGGAAACCAGGGTAGAAACTTGATTTAATATTTGTCCTGTTGTAAGACTTTCAATGGATTGTAATGATTTAAGTATCTTTATATAATGTATACTATGTGTATGACTTGTGTATACCTTGCCTTTTGTGGTCTTTCAAATATGTCAAAAGATAACTTGATTCATTTGATTCATTCGAACATTTGTTTTATTTCACACAACAAAACTTCCTTTACAATTCTTTTCAGGAGCGTTACACTTGCCCAAGCCTCACCCTGCACCCAAAGGAGTCTGTGTTTGTTGCCCAGACGAACGGGAACTACATGGCTTTGTTTTCTGCCCAGAGACCCTACCGGATCAACAAAAAGAAAAGATACGAAGGACATAAGGTATCCCAAGGGAACAGAGTATCCAAGTCTAGAAGTGAGACAGACAGCAAAGTACCCGTGCAATTTAATATGCCTGCTAATAGAGTTTGATTATAAATCAGTGATAGATATTAATTGGCTTCATTTGCTTTCCCATGTGCCATTCTATTTTGAATCATATGCGCGCTGAAGAAAATAGTTATTAGAAGACTTTATGAATACTTAATAGCTTGATTAAATAAGTTTGTGTTATAGCTGTGCCTTAATAAACACCTGGAGAAGTCCTTGGTGTATATTTATTTAAAGACACTTCTTTTTTTTGGTGCTTATATTCATTTTCAGTATATCACAATTAACTGTTCTAATCAGCATCAGGAGTTAACGCTGTCATTGATTTTCGCAGGTGGAGGGATTTGCAGTGGGCTGTGAGTTTTCTCCAGATGGCGCGCTTTTGGTGACAGGAAGTTCGGATGGCAAAGTGTTTTTCTACAACTACCACACCGGTAGGATTATTCGCACTTTGTCTGCACATAAAGAAGCTTGTGTGAGCGCAATATTTCACCCAGTCTTGCCGTCTCTCCTGGCAACGTGCGATTGGGCTGGAGAAATCAAGATCTGGCAATAAGAAGCAGCGTTATTTTTCGGGATGGCTCCTGTTAGTCTGTCAAAGGCAGAGGGACTAAACCATGGTGTGCGATGTGAAATTTTGCTGAGATGTGTTGTAAGCAAGAGAGACGCTCATCTTTTCTCCCGTGACCTCTAAGCGTATGCTTTCATATTGCAGTTCAGATGGTCTTGTCGTTAGCTGCTGAGCAAAGAAGTGGTCTTACTCCTCCTCTGGTCCTGGTGACAAATTTCTGGCCCTTTTTGTGTCATCTTCTGGTGCTCATCTATCCCCACCCTGGTTTGAGTAACCAAACCTGAATAAAATTTTTTCTCTTTTTTTAATGTAGGTGTTCAATGCAACTTTCTTAAATCAGGTTTTTGCTGGTTTAGCTCCTTGACCTGGTCACTGAAGGGTCAGACAAGGAATGGTGTGGTTCAAGGCAAAGGAGAAGGTCACAGGGTGGTGGGACTGCTTTTCTTGGACATGGGTTGCTGTTGCCAACTCAATTTATAGTGAAATTCCTTCTGAGAGCTCCAGGATAAAGGTGTGTTGGGTAACTTGAAGCTAATTCAGAACTCAATAAATTTGTGTTTCTGAAATCCCAATGTTTAAACTTGCATTTTAAACTTATATTTGTGACTGTACATAAACAAAGCAAAAGTATGTGTAAATATTTTTAATGAAAAAAATGAACATTTTAAAATAAATTGTATCTGTATTTCACTGTTTTATTCCTGTTATTCTTGACAAATTAGTACTCAAGGCTATAATTGAGTTGATACTTGCAAGGGGAGAACAATTAATATGCTACTCTAATTTATTGCAAACATTCATGCCTTTCTCCATACTTCTTGATGTCACCTCGACACCCAAAATTTTCATCATGCTCTGCAGAGCAGGGGATATTTGACATTCAGGCCGGAGCTGGGCTATTCTGCAGCAAATAGAAAGTTCATTAAGCCATAACTGTGTATTTACATAGGTAGAGGTTGCTTGTAAAGGCATTTTCAATTTGCATTCCATGCACTCGTATTGCTTGGTTCTAGAAATTATTATAACATCCATTTGTGTGTGTGCATACATGTATCACGGAAAAAAAGATATCTATGCGCAACATAAACCCTATGTGTTCCCAACCTTAATTACATATAAATGGCAGATTTTAATTAAACAATGAGCAAAATGTACTCTGTTAGTTTGTAGTTCATGTTCCCTTACAACTTGTAGTAAGAAATTAGCCTATACCAAGACTGTGGATCCACAGTTACGTTGTTTGAAGTCTAGATCAAGAAATTGGTGGTTTTAAGCCACCAGAAATTGTGGTTTTAAGCATCTTATCAACAGTTATGACAGATTTTAACATAGGGCATGAAATGTCTCTTTTTCCAGACTGTTCTTCCTTGTTTGG
>NW_010189798.1:0-7249 GCF_000695765.1 Mesitornis unicolor | reverse complement strand
AGCGGTTCAATAGGAACTTGAACTTTGCACTCCTCTTTGCTGTCCCTCTAGCATCCGAGCCAGCTGGACCCTTTAAATGACAACTGGTGCAGTGGTTTGATGAGTTACTCCTAATTCAAGCTGTGGGATCTTCATAAATGTCAGGAGTTCAGCTGACGGGGAAGCAGCAGTTGCTTGGATTTGGGCAGTTTGAATCAGAATATATGGCATTTCCTGAAAGAGTGGCTCTGTGTCTTTCCCTCCAGGTATTTTTAGTTCAAAATCTGCTATTGCCACTTAAAAATAAAACAGAAAAAGGTTTTATCTATCTGCTATTTTATTAAATTCCTATTTATTTATTATGCTATTTATTATTTTTATTTATTAATTTGCTATTTATTTTATTGCTGCTGAGAACACCTCTGGATAGAGTGAAAGATCCAAGCGAGCAGTTTTTGGGAATCATTGTATGTCTGTGTAGAAAAGGAACTGCATTTTGTAATATTACCCATGTGTTGCTTAACTTGAACTGATGTCTTGAGGCACGGTTCTGGTGTCTGGCATTTATCCCTCCTGAAATTATGTTGCAAATATAAATTGCAGACTATTTATAAAGGGGGTGGGGAGGAAAAGCTTAAATTTGATTAAAGGTAGTAGAGAAAAAGAAAAGAAACTCGATACTGTTTAATCTTAAAGAATATTAAAATGACAATTGCATTTGTGTCAGATTTCCAAGATGGCTGGAATTTTAATTACTTATGAGATCCAGCCAAAGGTTTTATAATGCAATGAAATTATGTTCACAGCATTATCTTGTTAAAATCTCTTTCTAATATAAAACTGATTAAGACACAGACTGGAATTTAATCATTGGCAATATTTTAGCATAGTGATGTCAATTAAGTTTTCATTATGATTCAAAGACAAATTCTTCCTGGTAATCTTATGTAATGAACTGTAATCAAAAAATATCCACATTGCGCCATCCTGCTGCAATTACCGAATGCTGTTTGGGCTGCAAACAAGGATTATTCTGGTCAGATGAAGCTTTTTAGGATGTAATGAATTGTTGGTTCATTAATTTTATTCATGAATTTGTAATCTAGAAATTTTTGAGTCTTACTTTAGAAGCAGTTCTTCTAGCTTTATATAGAGCTCTCTAGGGCATCATATATTAGAGCCATGGCAGAGATCTTCAGTGTTTGGAAATGGTCTAGATAAACAAGCCAGATTCATTTAAATCTATGTTGTGCTGTACCAAAAAGTAATAGTGTCAATCTCTACCACTTTATTTGCTTCTGGAGTGTTACCTACAAGGCTGTGGCAGAACAGAACAAACCAGGAAGGTCAAAAATATGATGGGATCTCAATTTTCCCATCATCCTAGTATATGTTTTAGGACTGGAAATATTTGCTCTGATTTCTTCAGGTAACCTTGCTCTTATTCTCTTAATCCCAGCTCTGTTCTTGTCTTTCTGTTTTCCAGTTTTAATGAGCTTTACTAATTTTGAAGATTTTCGTATCTCTCTTGGCCTCTCTTCTGTCTGCTTCTCTTTCTACCTTTGCTTCCCTCTGCTCTCTGCAGACCCTTTCTATTATAGCTGCTCCTACAAACTACCTTCATCAATGTTTTAGTTTGTCAGGAGTGCACTTTTTTGGGAAAAAATAATAATAACAAAAAAAAAATCTCCCAGTTATTGCCACTTGCAAAGCTTTAGTTCACAGACTGCACAGTCTCCTCTTATTTCAAACGAACCCCAATGAGGAGATGTGCTCCGAGACCATATTTATCATGTCCCAACTGGTGGGAATAGACTGGACATAGTTCAACGTAGGTGCTGCATTTTCAGAAGTGAGACAAACTACAAATTTACTCTTGTTGGGCTTCACTACTTGCTAACGTAAAGGTAGCCTCAGGACTTTCCAAGAGTCTTTGGCATTTCCCCCTTTCTTTGATAAATCTCTCGCCTATCTCATCATGACTCACCACGTCTGATGTTTTCACGCTTCAAAGAGGGGAAATGCAGGAAATAAAATTAATTTATGAAGGGAAAAGAAAGCAGCTTTAGAAGCGCTTGATCTCCAGTGGTAGTAAGATGTGCTGGCTCTTGCCCAGAGCTTCCACATATGTGGAACAACCCCAAGGTGGGACAGAGCAGCCCAGTTTGTAATGGGAATGGTGGGAGTAGGGCTCCCTTCGCTGGCTTTAGGTGGTGGTTTAAAGGAATTAAGCTTATTCACCTCCATTCCCCAGTCTCTGGATATCCTTCTATACAAACTTATTTAGAAGCCTACCAGAACGTACTTAGTTACAGCACAGAAACGATAAAGCCTCATCCAATTGTAATTCTCACTACATTTCACTGTTTTGGATAAGTGCCTCTTAAAATCAATCTAAAAACTCTTCACCAAGGTTGAAAATGGCTGAGTTTACAGTCCAGACAGCTCCAGCTAGATCCGTTCCTCTCCAATTTCCATCAGTTCTCCCACAAAACTCAGGTGTCGTTCCTAGTTCTGAGTAAGATTTGTATGACCAGATTGTTTGAAGTGTGTCCTTAGAACGGCAATTTATGTAGCGTCTTGTGTGTAAGTGCACCATCCCTGGTACAGACCTGCTTACCTAGAGAAAGCAATTTCCTTGAGTTCAGATTGTTACCACCCTCTTATAGGCAAGTAGCAAAGAATTGCCTGAGAAGATCACTTAGAGGTATCTTCACTCACAAACTATGTTATTTTTCATGTTTTACTGCATTACCACCTCCTTTGTTACCTTCCTGTTAAAGACATAACTAAATCCCAGAGCCCTTCCACCTCACGGTGCGTAGAAAGTGATTTGAGTATTAGGTAAAGAATGTTGTACCTTGTAAAGCAAATCAGTTGTTTTAATTCCTTCCCTTTCTTTGTTTTGTTTATCCTTGCTAAGGCAAGCTTTTCTTCCCAAATTTTTCATAAGTAAAGAGAAAAGATCCATTAGCCCCAGCCAGTCTGGATGGTTAATTTACACGTCTTTGCTATTTGTTTTAATGCATACAGTTACTTGAGATGTGGAAACCATTTCAAATCATGCACAGAAATGAAAATGCTTGTTATGCCATTAGTATGAACCATGCAATCTGTGAACTGTAGACTTGACATGGGCTAATTTTTCTTTGTTGCGTCCTCAAACAGGTAATATTTAGACCAGATATGTGTCCTCTGACCTGGGCTGAAACAATGAAGAAGTCTTAATTATATCCAAAAACTCATCGACAGATCTTTAATTTTCACAAACACCAAACATGAAAGATTTTAAAGAAAAAAGATCCTAGAAATTGTAATACTGGTGAAGGAAAAATACATGGAGTTCCTTCTACAGGTCCAAAGGAGGTAACATCATTGGGGTTGGACTGGATGATCTTTCGAGGTCCCTTCCAACTCCTAATATTCTGTGGTCTGTGTTCAGTTCACTGGCACTGATCTCAGACTCTCTTCAATTTGGGTTCTTTCCTAATTTTTAACGCCTCAGTACCTACACAGCTGTCGGTCTGGACTCAAGTGAATCACACCCTAATGGAAAAAGCCATCTGAGTCATTGCACACTCTCCATAGGATGTGTGGTATGCACGGATCTGAACATATACAGACATCCCTCATTATCTTTGTTATCAGACACCATTTGTATGTCACAGATCATAAACCAAAGGCTAGTACCAAACCTCCCAAAATCCAATAGTCCAAATTTTGGGAAGACCTCTAGATTTCACAGATTTCCTGCTTGTGGAGGACCTGTTGTGCCCTTGCCGTGCTAGACAGAGCCGAGAGCTTTTCTTTGGCCCATACTGCACCTATCTATGAAAGTCAGCCTAAAATTGCCCAAAGTTTGTGGCTCTGCTTGCAGAACAACCTTGCAGCACTTTAATTTTCAGTTAGCAAACCATAACCATATCATTCCGGTCACGGCTGCTCCAGCGTTGGGTGAATTGCAAAACTTACCCAAAGAGCCGTGTGCTTCCTTGGATAATTGATATTTTGAGAGCGGAAAAGGCAGCAGGGACATTGTATCATTATTAAAATAAAAAAAGCACTCTTGGGATTCCAGCTCCTGATATAATTTACATTTGGACCCCTGGTCTCTACTTCAGGAGTGCAATTTTTAGTTGTCTTTTTATTAATGATGTATAGGATGTTTTCCTTGTTTACTAACGTACTAGCTGAACTACAACGTTGATTATGCACCTGCAGGGATTTTTGCTATTTGGAGCATTTTGAATGGCCTTCAGAGAGAGGGAGGTTTGCGAGTGGGAAGTCTGACGAGGTTTCTCTGAGGGAATCGGCAATTTCTCCTCTTACTTTTCCAATGGCTTGTATTGAGTTCCATCCTCTTTTTTTGGTGCAAATGAACTAAATGCCACTGGAATAATTGAAAATACATCACTTAAAAAAAATATATAAAAATGTAACCAGGCAAGAAACAACCCTTGGCTTAAATGCTTGCATTTTGGCCAGTACTTACGGGTTTTTTAACAATACATAAAGCCTGTGGTTTCTCTGAGGGAATCGGCAATTTCTCCTCTTACTTTTCCAATGGCTTGTATTGAGTTCCATCCTCTTTTTTTGGTGCAAATGAACTAAATGCCACTGGAATAATTGAAAATACATCATTTTAAAAAAAATAAATAAAAATGTAACCAGGCAAGAAACAACCCTTGGCTTAAATGCTTGCATTTTGGCCAGTACTTACGGATTTTTAACAGTACAAAAAGCCTGTGTTCAGCTTTGGATGTGCTCATGCAAATACTTGACGTGCAAAGTGGTCTTTGGAGATGGTGTTTCTCCGAATGCAAACTTTTAAAGGATGCTGAAACGCTCTTTTGGGGACTGCAGTCCTTAAAAAAAAAATGAGGATATTGACCTTTTCAATGTGTTTCAAAATGCCTTTTACTTGCTCGTCTGTCAAGGGAGACCTTGGGGAGAAATCATATTCTTCACGAACTGCACTGAGAGATGACATTTTTATTCAAACTAGGAAGCCTATATCTACTTAACTTTCCACCAGACTCCTCTAGTTTAATAAATTCACATTAGTTTTGCATTAATTACTCCCGAACCTGAGATCCGCTTGGAAGGTGGCAACTGTATGAGGGAATACAAAATAGTTTCGCATGAGAACTCGTCAGAGGAAAATTTTGGCAGTAATTTGAGTAAATTATGGCAAAAATATCAATGGACCCTTCAGATATTTTCTAGAGGGATGTTATTTTTCTTCATAACATAAGAGCTCATCATTTGCTCCTGAAATTAATAGCTGTGTTTTTATTTTTAGCATTCATAATTAGACGTTAATTTGCCCTCCTAATGCTTACATTTCAAATTCTGCAATCATTCCCTTTTGAGTTGGCGCTGCTCTAAATCTCTGCGAGGAAGATTCGTGACGATGAAGTGCGTTTGAAGTGTCACGGCGTTATCTGGGTGATTTATTTTTGCGCTCTCGCGGGGCGCAGTCCAATCCGTGCTGAAGTCGTCGATGACTCCAGAGGAATTCCAATAAAGGCTTCCTCACCACGTCACTGGTCTAACCCTCACCAACTCCTACACAAACCTCTGCTTTTCAATATAACTCCTGCCACATATCACAAGAATTGCTTTATTTATTCATTTCTTTATTGCCCATTGTGGGCACAACCACCAAGAAAACTGATGTTGAAGCCTTTCAACCATTGGTTTATCTGGTCCAAAGAGGATGTGCTGAAGTGTGGTGGTTGGGAAGTTATTAAGGACACATCAACACAACAGCGGCATCGCTGGTCTCTCTATTTTCAGTGCCATCTTTCATCAACCAAATAATAGGATGATTTGTGAAAAAGGCACGCATGAAACCGATTCTTCTCTGTTCATCAAGGTGCAGTGCTTAGTTTTCCAGAAATCAGCCTGTAGAACAGAGCAGCCTGTCAACACAGCCATAGTGTTGATGGTAAAGCTTGCTTTTTCTTTAATATCTCTTTGACCTATTGATGCATCTAGGACATAGATGATAGGCTTGAACCTATTCTGCTTCCTCCCTGTAACATTGTAAATGTAAAAATTGTATGTTCTTTTTATTGTATTGGTTATACAACAGGAGATGTTGCAGGGTTCCTTGCAGAGGAGAAGACATCAGGCTGAGAAATGCATCGTGCACTTACCACTGTGCAGCCAACAGCATTTTTGTTGCAGGAATCATAGAATCGTAGCATGTATTGGGTTGGAAGGGACCTTTAGAGGTCATCCAGTCCAACCCCAGGAAGGCTGAGACCTTTGCCTTCGTGACTGAAATTGTCTCTGTATTTGTGTAGGACTCCTCAGGTTGTACTTTGGAAATAGCTCTTGCAGGATTTTGGGGGATTTTGTAGCAGATGTTTTAATAGAATAATAGAATTATTAAGGTTAGAAGAGACCTCCAAGTTCATCCAGTCCAACCTCAACCCAACCCCACCATGGCCACTAAACCATGTCCCCAAGTGCCACATCCACACGGTTTGTGAACCCCTCCAGGGATGGGGACTCCACCACTGCCCTGGGCAGCCCCTTGCGGTGCCTGATCACCCTTTCAGTGAAGAAATTTAAACATTCAGCACATATTCATATGCAATTGCAAAGAGAAGTCTCGCATTGGTAACCCTCACTGGTCGTGTTATCTACAGGGTCCCAAAGGATGTGCATGCAGGGAGGTGTTTACTTACAACACCTTTACCTGAGCGGTCGATCTTTGGCCCATCCGAAACCCTTTGCAGAAGTGCTGGAGAACAGAAAATCGAGATCCTCATCTGTCATGGGATTATGCTGCTTAACCAGCGCATTTGGTCCTCGCTGTGTTGTTATTGTGCAGTTTCGCATACTGGTTATAATCTGTCTTTATACTCGGCTTTTATCTGTGTTTTAGTGGCCTGCATTTAATGTCTCTTCTGTGGCGGGGATAAGAAATGTACATCTCGCTTCCATAATGCAGCCGATTTTCTGCTTGGGTTTCAGATCAAATGCTCTTGCTGTGGGGCTGAAATGCATCTAAATTATTAATAGAAAGTTTTTAACGGTGAGAAAATTGTCATAATTTAAGTATCAGGAATAATACATCTAAGTTTACAAGCTGTACGGCTGAAAATACCTTCATCCTAATCAGGATGTGGATATATGTGCAAAGATAAACGGCCCATCAAAAATCTCTGCTATTTTTCTAGGCAAGCAATGCAATACAGCAGTCAAATGGAAATTTGTTAAATAAATTTCAGAGCAGGCTGCTTTGGCTGCTGGGGGG
>NW_010189797.1:0-448 GCF_000695765.1 Mesitornis unicolor | reverse complement strand
GAGGGAAAAGAGCAGGAAAATGAGGGAAAAAGAGGGGGAAAGAGCGGGAAAATGAGGGAAAAGAGCAGAAAAATGAGAGAAAGAGCGGGAAAACGGGCAAAAAGAGTGGGAAAACAGGTGAAAAGAGTGGGAAAATGGGGGAAAATGGGGGAAAGAACAGGAAAATGGAGAAAAGAGAGGGAAAAATGAGGGGAAAGAGCGGGAAAATGAGGGAAAAGAGCAGGAAAATGAGAGAAAGAGCGGGAAAATGGGCAAAAAGAGCGGGAAAACAGGTGAAAAGAGCGGGAAAACAGGCAAGAAGAGCAGGAAAATGGGGGAAAATGAGGGAAAATGGGGGAAAAGAGCGGGAAAAGCGGGAGACAAGCGGGGAAGACGGGAAGGCTGTGGACAGACGGGCCCCGTGGGCGCGGGGCGGGCGCACGGGGGCAGATGGGGCCGCGCTCACCTC
>NW_010189796.1:0-3993 GCF_000695765.1 Mesitornis unicolor | reverse complement strand
CTGAGATTCTGTGATTCTGTGACTTTACAAAGAATGTCCCGAAAAAAGGATTTGATGGATTTGAGACCTTTTTTCAATGGAGATTTGGGCCTTTTTTTGAGAGATTTTGGAGTCTTTGAACAGAGATTTGTGACTTGTTTTTGAGAGATTTGTGGCTTTCGACAGGGATTTGGAACTTTTTTCTGAAGGATTTAGGACTTTATTTCAATAAGGTTTGCGACCTTTTTTTGAGATTTGCGACCTTTTTTTTTTGACAGGAATTTGCGACTTTAAAATAGAAAAAAAGAAAGAAAAAGTCAAGAAAAAGAGATTTGAGCCGTTTTTTGGTAGGGTTTTGCCTCTTTTTTGGCAGTTTTGAGACTTCAATGGGATTCAAAGGAACCCAAAGATTTTTTTCTGGAGGATTTGGGACCTTTTTTTGACAGGTTTGCAACCTTTTTTTCAACAGGGATTTGTTGCTGCTCTTTCTGAGAGGAGGTTGGAGGCTCTTTCTGAGGGGAGGTTGGAGGCTCTTTCTGAGACGTTGGAGGCTCTTTTGACAGGGATTCGGGACGTTTTTCTGTGGGATTTGGGACCTTTTTCCGACAGGAATTTGCGACTTTTTTTTTGAAGGGATTTGCCTTTCTTTTTTGAGAGATTTTCCGATTTTTTGGGCAGTGATTTGTGACTTTCTTTGAGAGATTTCAGACTCTTTCAACAGGGATTTGTGACCTTTTTTTGAGAGATTTGAGGCTTTTTCGACAGGGATTTGGGACCTTATTTTAATAAGTTTGCAACCCTTTTTTGACAAGAGATTTGCGACCTTTTTTGTGACAGGAATTTGTGACTTTTTTTCAACAGGGATTTGCTGCTTTTTTGAGAGATGTGAGACTTTTCTTCGACAGGGATCGGTGATTTTGTTGAGATATTTTGGACTCTTTCAATGGGGATTTGGGACTTTTTGGACAGGGATTTGGGACTCTTTTCTGAGGGATTTGGGACCTTATTTTAATAATTTTGCAACCTTTTTTTGAGAGATTTGTGTCTTTTTAATAGATTTGGGAACTTTTTCCGACAGATTTGCAGCTGTTTTTTGAGACATTTGCGGCTTTTCGATGGGGATTTGTCACCCTTTTTCAACAGGGGTTTGCCACCTCCTTTAGAGACGGGGATTTGCCACCTTTTTTCAGAGATTTTGGATTTGGGATGGGGTGAGGTTTGTTCCGTTGGTCTCAAGAAGGAGAAATTTCATCTCTTTACAAACATTTCCTGTATTTGTGTCATTGGGAATGGGGTGGAAATGGGAGATTTGGGCTGTGCAATGTGGGGCTTGAGGTGAGAATTTATCCATAGGGAAATTGAGAAGTAAAAAAGCAGGAGAAATAAAAGCAAAATGTTTTCTAAAAATGTATTTTATGGGATATTTCTCACTTATTTTAAGGAAATATTTAGGATTTAGAAATTGGATCTCCCTTGTGTTGCGTATTGGGTATTTATGGATCAAAGTAGCTGTTATTTCATCTGTAATGACCAAAACCATGGATTTCTGTGGTTAAAAAACCCTTGTTACCTCCACCTCTGCTCTGGGATGTTGCTCATCCCTGATGAGCCGCCCTTGATTTGGATTCTGGTGTCAAAGTTGAGATATTTCGGTGAATTGGGTACCAAAAATGCTTGTTTTTCCATTTCTCCAACCTCAAAATGGCATGAAATAAGTTGCATTTATTAATAAAAATACCATTAGGCTCATTAGGTGGATGAATTAATTTGGATCTGGAGGGCTGCGATACCCCAGTGCTGGCGCTCGGAAGATAAAGTGACCACGAGCTGAGAAAAAACACCCAAAATGTGACTTTTTGGACACAGTTGCTGACCGTTCTTCAGTTTGGGTGGGTTTTCCTCACCCGATTTGCTGGGAAATTGAGATTTGAATATTAATTTATAGGCGCTTTGAGATCCTAGCAGGGGTTTTGGTGGCCGAGCATCACTTGGGGTGAGCAAAACCCGACCGAAAATCATCAATTCTGTGGCTTTTCAGTGGAATTACGGCTTTTTTTTCTCCTGGGATTGGATGAACCCAGAGCACAACCTCAGTTGCTCCAAAACAAGTGGGTTTGGGGCAAGATTTCTACCCTCGGAGTAATTTGTATTGGTGGTCGTTGAGTTGGGTGGCCGTGAGCTGAGCATTTGAAGTGAAGAGCGGTTTTTTTTTGCGGTCTCCGGGCTGGATGTGGTGGAAAATGAGGACTTTTTGGGGCTTCCTCATCCTCTCAGAGCTCCCCTGGTGACGTTGAGGAGTGTAAAAACCTTAAAACGGAGAATTTTGACCCAAACCTGAGAGGCGCCGGATCTCGAGGAGCCATAGAGCTTGGAAACGTGACCCAAAACCGCCATCCGAGGTGGAGACGTCGGTGGAGGAGACCCAAGACCTTCCTTGCGCCGAAAATCCAAAGCAAATTTGGCAATTCCTGAATTTGCTTTTTTTGCGGGCGAATTTCTCACCTTGGAGCATCTGCAAAGGTGATTTTGGTTTCCTACAGGAGTTGGAGGCTCCTCTCTACGTTTCTCCTCATTAAGAGACCATAAATGGGACCTCGATGGCTTTCGAGCGACAAAATCAGCCCAAAATTACAGCTTCCAGGTCAGGAAGAGCACCTGAATAATTTCAGTGCAAAATGTCAAAATGCTTGAAACACTGGTGAAATAATTTTGATTTTTTTTAACTTTTAAGGTGAATCGTGTTGTGCTTCGAGCATCGCATCTTGCGTTGGTCGATGGTGGAGGTGATGAAATACAACTTGATGGTCTGTAATTAACATAAAATGCTGAGTTTGGTGATCTTTCACACCCACGTGCGTGTTTCTGAAGAGCGGGCGGCCGGCGGTTTTGGGCGATAAAATGGATTTCATTTAAAAGCCGGGAAAAAGTGAATTTATAGGAAAGCCGTCGTTTAGCAGCGATGAAATGACAGAGCCGATGCTTTTAAATGAACGCAGCTGTTCTCAGTGAATTATTTGCGAACTTTGCAGTGGATTTTTTTCTTGGTTTTCGGCTTTTTTAGGCGAAAAAAAAAGTTCATTTTCGTTATTTCTGGCGTTTTGTGGCATCGCTTCCACCCCGTCCTCGTCAAAATCCAAATTAAATCCACGCATTAATCAGGATTAAAACCGTTTTCCCCCCAAATTAATGCGATTTCCAGCACGCAAACAGTGCGGATGTAATCCTGATGGGGAAAAACCAGCAAAAATTGGCGACTTAAACGTCTAAAAATGGAATTTTAGTTTGGTCTTGCAGTCACAAACCTCACCAGGAGATCTGGACTCTTCCTCGTGGGAGTAAGGGCTGTGTTGGGGAGGATCCTGGAGGAAAAGCTTGATTAAATAACTCCAGAAATGACAATTCCTGGTGCTCAGTTTATGCGGATTTTAGAAGACTGAAAATGCTACTTGATTTGGGGGGGGTTCTGTAGGAAATGTTGAATTTTGCAGTGGAAGGATGAGGATTTCTTCAGATTTATTCCTTTTTTTTCCCCTCAAAGGAAATCTGAAAGCCCCAGAAGATAAATTGTATTCTTAAAAAATACGTATTTTAAGCAAACGGCCTCTTCCTCCGTGCTCTTCTTGGGGAAAATGTCGCATTTCCCCGATCCTTTCACAGAATCATTGAGGTTGGACGAGACCTCCGAGATCCTGAAGTCCGGTGGTCAACCCAACCTCACCAAACTGTGTCCCCAAGTGCCACCTCCACGTGGTTTTTGGACCCCTCCAGGGATGGGTCCCCCCCCCAGCCCCTTCCAGTGCTTGACCACTTTTTGAGTATAGAAACTTCTGGAATATCCACACTGCTGTTGCTGCAGCCATGATGGCCAACGGTGTCCTGGGCCGGGGGTCAGGATGGGACCAGGACAAGGGGCAGTGGTCACAAACGGGGACACGGGAGGTTCAACCTCAACTGGAGGAAGAACTTTACTGGGAGAGTAGAGTAAAATCACAGAATGGCTCGGTTGGAAAAGCC
>NW_010189795.1:0-766 GCF_000695765.1 Mesitornis unicolor | reverse complement strand
CTCTCTCTGACCCTTAAATGGAGACAACTACTATAATCCTGAAAATGTGTATGTGATAAGCTCAGGTCTCGTTAACTGTAGAGAACAGTCAGACCCAAGGAGCTGTGCTCTGACTGATGATATTGAACAAGAAACAGGATCAAAAAGTACCAAGGTCTTCACAATATTTCACCAGCCTTAAGTTTAATCCTTTGACATCTGTAAGGTGGTTTAAAACTCTTCTTTATGGTGATTGACTGCACTCTGCAGATGACACAGGAATTTACTGCACTGAAGCATAACACCTTAATGAAGAAGAAGAAAAAAAAAAATCTTTCCTTCTAATGCAAGTGACTTTGTCTGGTTTTCCCTTCAACCACATACCAGGATGATTCAGAGATAAGACTTGTTAGGTTGTTAAGTTGCCATGATGGTTTTGACAAAGGAGAAAATCACGTCGAGTTTAAGTTTATGTAAACTTGATAGCAGCTGCTCTTTGGAAATACATCTTAATTATGGGTAAAATCACTAAGCCATAACATGTATACTTATTTTAAAAACCTCTTCTTTTTTCAGTGCCATAATTCTAAACATTAGGTCTTCACTGAAGTTAGTATTTATTTACAGATTGGTTACTGCTCCTTGATGATGGTGGTTATTAGACATGCCTGTTGCTGACTCCTCATATTTATTTGTATTTAATTATAGAATTACTGCTATAATGCCCTAAGTTATGTCTAAGAGCAAAAGGCAATTCCATTTGTGAGACCATTATATGCCAGCACTC
>NW_010189794.1:341-4009 GCF_000695765.1 Mesitornis unicolor | reverse complement strand
GGGTGGTGGGAAGTGGGTGGACAACCCTATCGGCGTGGGAATTTTTGCAGGTTCCTCTCCGTGCCTCCTTGCACAAGCTGTGGTGTTGCAAAGGTTGGGTCCTTGCTGTGCCTGCTTTTATTTTGGATTGGGGGGGATGTGATTTGATGATATTAATTAGCATGTGACTTCTCATCTGTGTAATGTCAGCCATTTAATAGATGCACCTAAATGAGGAGCTTCACGCCCTAATGCCTCTACACGGTCAATGCAGAGAGACCAGCACCTTCAGGCCTTAAGGAAGGGCTAATTTCAGATGCTCATTGCAAACACACCAAGAATCTCCCAAAATACACCTAAAATGTGTGTCTTGCCTCCTTCCATTGACCGGACAGGATCCAAAACCCATCTAAACCCAATGCTGGTGAGTTAGTGAAGCTGGATGGACCCTGTCCTTCAAGAAAGTGATTGCACCCCATCCTCAGCATTCCCTGGAGAGAAGGGAGAGCTCATGATCTTGGAGCAGGTCCATGAGGGAGGTGAGGACGGGGGAGCTGCTCTGCCATAAATCCTCACTGCACGATGTGCTGGCAGAGCCGGCGAGCCCAGCGGCACCGAGCCATATCTACAAGGGGACATCCATCAGCATTAATCCAAATCAACTTCTTAAGTAGATTAGCTAAAGCACACGAAACCCCTTTCTGGACACTTATTCAGAATTACAGTTGGTTTAATTCAGTTTAGCTTAATTCGCAAAGCTAAACCGAATTAAGGGCGGCTTCGTTTTGAACGAGAAAGTCCATGCGCGGCTTTAATATAATTTAGCCGGCCCGCTTTAAATTCACACCCGTAGTTGAGCTATACGTCCCCTGGGGAAGCAGCTTGGCAGGTAACCTCAAGGTAAGAATTACAGCATCTCGTCTTCGTAAGGGCTTTGCTCTTGGCGAATCGTCCTTTCCCTGTCACAGCCGTATGCTGGGCTGCCGGGCTGCCACCCGCCTGAGTTGTGGCTGCTCTGAGAGGTCTTTCACGCCACATCCAGTGATGTGATGCGAGACCGAGCACTATGCAAGGGCAATGATGTGAGCCATGCAGGTGGAGCAGCGTGGAAAATCACTCTAAGAGCATCCGCGCATCTTTGATGGCCACCAGGACCAGGGGAGGAGGTGATGAAGGGGATCCTGAGGGACTTTGAGGGATAATGGGATGTAAAGGCCCTTGGGGTGCGATTTTCCAGCCCTGATGGGAATGAGGAGATGCTTGGAGTTGAATATGGGGTTGATAGGACACCTCGTCATGGTCACCATTGCTTGGTAGGGGTGAGCAGAGGACGCAGCAGCCCTGGAGGTCGGGTCTCCAGGTATCTACACCGCCTCTGCAGGCACCAACCACCCCAAGATCCTTTCCAGACCCCAATTTCATCCGTCTTCCTCACCAGCCCCATCATTTCACCACCTCCATCTACAGCCCCATCCCCCAGGCGTCTCACCAGAGTCACCGAGTTTTGGACCAGGCTGGAAGGAAAAGACTTTCCCAGCCTGGGCGTCTCCTGCAGAGGTGCCTTTGGGGTGGGATTTGGACCACTCCATGCACAGGACACCACGGACAGGATGGGACTCTTCAATCCTCGGAGGAAACGCTATCTACAGCCGAGATCACGCTGGAATTTGTCTGCAAATGACCCCGTCAAGCTGGGCACCAGGAGGGGAAATGCCTCCACCGAGGCTTTGAGGAGGTTTCTTGTCTTCTCCTTATTAATCACGGGAAAGAAAGCAGGTCCCTTCCCCTCCCATAAATCTTGCGGTGGCGTCAGCCCTGTTTGTCCGACCCTTGGCTCACGCCGCTTCCCGGCTCCGCTCCCACGATGGACAAATCGGGGAGGAAAATCGCTCGGCTCCCGCGGGTTTTAAGCGCTTGCTTAAAGTTAAGCAAATGTTTCCGTGCTCTGCTGAGCCCGGGCATTAAAAATCCAAAGGTTTGCTTTAAATTTCTGAGATTATTTTCCTGGTGCCTCCAGAGGGTCTTTGATTTTTGGGGATCTGGAGGTGGGTTTTCTGCAGATAAAAGAGGGAGAAATTTTAACTTTTCAGGGAAAATTCAGGCTTCTGCCCTGCGTCTGGGCAAGACCTGGTGCCTTTAGCACAAGGCTCTTGATGAATTGTCAAGAAGCCCCAAAATACTGAGCTTGGGAGGAGTTGTGAACATTTTGGTATTAAATTAAGAGGTAATTCCGTATCCCTGCTAAATCTGATGGACCATCTTCAGGTGTGGCTGATGGAAACGCAGCGATTGTCAGTCTGACCTCTCTCCTTTTTCCTGTCAGTGATGGAGAAGCAAAGCTCTTGCTGGTTTGGGGGTCTGCTAAACATCTCTGGTCAACCCTTTCTTATGGGGCAATTGGCTTTGATCTCCATCCACCTCGTCTCAACCACGAGAGGAAGAGGAAGGGTTGGGGTTTGGAAGAGGCAGGGAGTCGGCACCATCCCCCTTCTCCTCTAAATATGGTCAAAATATTCCCAGTGTCTCCACATCTAAATGTCTCGTTTCCATTAGTTGATGGGCAGCTACCGAAGGATCTCAGCTACCGAAGGATCTCAGCAGAGGGATTTGAATGTGAATCGCTCTCCAGGTAACCATTACTACATCTTGAAAACACTTTATTAAGAAGGCAAATGTATGTTTTAGCAATGCTCAGATGGCCACTTAACGTCATGTTTATCCCCGGCCAGACGCTTCTCAAAATGAATGAGACTTTAAGATCCAGGTTCCCCCTTTGTTTAATGGACTTTAAGTTGTTTAAATCATCAGCTTCACTTAAACGTCTCACTTAAATAGGGCGATCCATTTTTCTCCCTTAAAAGTTCATTCATCACAAGTGGGGGATGAGTCTTTCCATAGAGAGCAAAAACTTCCACGCTAGGCCATGGCCATGGTTTGGCTGTTTCCATGTGGGGATGGACCATTTCTTGGCAGAATGGACCCAAAATCAGCTGAGAGGCAATGGGGCAACCTCCACCTTCCATAGCTGGGGTGGACACTCTTGGTCTATGGTGGTCTGATGGATCTTGGATCCTTTTCCTACTCCTGTGTCCCCTCTTTGAGCTGGAGACCCCAAAGCCATTCCCCTGCCAAAACATTTTATGAACCTTGGAGCCTTTTCTTTATCTCATGCCCTCTCTTTGAGCTGGAGAACCCCAAACCATTCCCCTGCCAAAACATTTTATGAACCTTGGACCCTTTTCTTTCTCTCATGCCCCCTCTTTGAGCTGGAGAACCCCAAACCATTCCCCTGCCAAAACATTTTATGAACCTTGGACCCTTTTCTTTCTCTCATGCCCCCTCTTTGAGCTGGAGACCCCCAAACCATTCCCCTGCCAAGACACTCAGCCCCCATGGTGAGATGGGGAGTTAGTGATGGGGACAAGCTGGTGGCAAAGGACCATGGCGAAGGACCACGCTCACCCCAATGAAGAGCTGGGCAGCGAGGAACAAAGCCACGCTCTGGGGTTGGTGTGGTAGAGCCTGAAATGGTGTTTGAGTTGGGTTTTGCATTGAGATTTCGGGTGCTGATGTAGGACCAGAGAAAAGGTCTCCATCAACACGGGCAATGAACCCTTGCGGTGGCCTCTCCATCCACAACACTTTCCTCTTAACGGTAAGGAAGGAGAAACCCTGCAGCATAAATCCCA
>NW_010189794.1:0-255 GCF_000695765.1 Mesitornis unicolor | reverse complement strand
CAACCGCGCCGGGGCAAAGCCGGTCGCCTCCGTGACTTTGTATTCTCCTTGCGATCTTCATGCGCGCAGGGTACAAATGTAAATACATCCAGGCTGTCCCGCTTTGATTCATGCTTCGGTATCCAACCACATGTGCTTCCCCGTCTGCAATAAATCTCCTTACGGTAACTCCACCTGAATTGTTCTTTGTGTGTTTCTCGGATCAGGATGAAGAACTGCGGCTCGGGGGGGAGCTGCACACCCCCCAACCGCCCA
>NW_010189793.1:0-6000 GCF_000695765.1 Mesitornis unicolor | reverse complement strand
GGTTTGCCCCTGCCAACCATTCTTATGCCAGCAGAGAAATGACCTTTAGAAAAGATAAACGGCGCTGGAGTTAATAAATACCATTAAAACCCGACGTGACTTCGCAGAGGGTGGGCACAGTGCAAACGTGAGTTGTTTGCGCTGGCACGGCTCCGCTCAGTTGCATTCGCCGGGGATTGCGGAGTTCGTTGCCTCCTGGCTTATCTGGAGCCTGACGGGAGCGGGTTCTTAGCCTTGTGCCCTCTTTGGGCTTAAGGAGATTTATCAGGAAGGGCCGTGTGGACTTGGAGCTGCTCTGCCGCCGCTCCCTGTGCCCTGCTGGAGTGAAATGCCGGCTGTCCTGGGCCTGATGTGAGCAAAATGCAGCGTACAAACCCATCTTTGCCTGTGCCCTCCCCCAAATCCATTTAGGATGTCTGATACCATCATGCCCAGGGCACCCATGCGACGGCGTTGGCTCTGGGTAACCGGATTACTTCCAAGTGGAGCTGTTTTTCTGGACAGGGAAGCTATTAGTAGAATCTGGGCTATAAATCTGTATTTTTTTTTTCCCCTCCTTGGCCACGTAATTGGATCTTCCAGAAACATCCTGGTTGCTTGATTAATGTTGTTTTTAAGCCGTACGAGCCATTGGTGTCTGTAAATCCCGTAAGGATTCTGGCAGCCGGGATGGTCTGTGGCTGTTGGGGTGCCCTGATGGAGCTGGGGGGGAGCTCAGCAAGGCCCGGGGATGGGGCAGTGATTTTTTGGGGATGACGAGGCCCTTTCCTCAGCTTTTCTCCATGGGGTGCAAGCGTGTATGAACAGGCAGATGGAGATGGATACCCGGAAACCTCTTCCTGCTGCTGCAGAGAGGTGGAATATCTGTAGGAAGGAAAAACAGATGATGAAAAACAGATGCAGGGAGGCTGGGTATGGCGAGGATTTGGGGTTTTATAGCTGGGAATGACTGGCAGCTCAGTGATGTTCACTGGAAACGGGGCAGTCCAGCTCCTGCAAGTGAGATGAGAACATGTGAGACTATGGGGAAAAGCTGATTATTCATTATTATCCTCTGTCCCCAAATATTGAGGAGAGGAAAAAGCTTCCTGGGGCAAAACTTCCCCTACAAACCCCAGCATGGAAACGCCAGGGCGCTCCCCCTGCCTTGCTGCAAACCTCCCGTCCAAGGCCGTTTTGGGGATAATGAGATTTAATCACTCTCCAGCAATCCTCCTCCCCTAACCTATTCAAATCCTATTATCTCCTAAAGCGGTTGGAATTCTGTCCCCCGAAATTGCATTTAAGCCGGGATGGAAATTCCTGGCGGCTTAAACCTCGCCATCGAGTTCGGGGTTTTGTGGCTGCTTGCTCTGCAGCTCCTATGGCCCTTCCTTGTGCTGGCATCTGTTTTTATAGGGTGGTGTTTTGCCTTTTTCCACCACTTCCCCCTCTGATTTTTCATGCTGCTTCCAAGGAAAACGGAGTTTCCAGCCGAGGAGAGGAGGGAGACGCCGTGGATGAGGAGATGCCGACTTGGTTCAAGGCCATGGGCTGGGTGGGGATTGGGTGCTGCTCTCTGCTGATGGGTTTCCTCATACCAACCACACTCCCCTTATCTCAGGGTGCATAGGTTACATCCGTGGCGGCGCAGGAGGCTTTGATGGCTTCCTATAAAGCTCCTCATAGCCTTGCCCCTGGGATTAGGGACATGGGGGGGTTCATCACCCGGGGTATTTGGGTGCTGGGAGGTGCCCTGCTCAGC
Organism: Mesitornis unicolor; assembly: GCF_000695765.1. NCBI lineage: Eukaryota > Metazoa > Chordata > Aves > Mesitornithiformes > Mesitornithidae > Mesitornis > Mesitornis unicolor. The sequence goes on along the minus strand of NW_010189793.1, from coordinate 4,256 downwards.
ACCGAGTTCATGAGCTTTATAGCAGATGAATTTATTCTGATTTTAACACTTGATTCTTATCAGTGCTGCTTGGGGAAGAGGACTTTAGACGGGGTAACCTCTGCTAGGAAGGGAGAGCTGATAACAGCTCGTGGTGCTCTCGAGAGCCAAATGATGTCAAATTTTAACTTTCTCTCTGGTAACTCTATCTTGACTTGTCCAGGTCTTTGGTTTTTGTATTTCTTCCCATGGTCTATAAGTGTTGGGGATGAGGCACAAGAGCTCCTTCTCCCCATTTCCCAATGGCAGCTGCTGCCTTTGCAGAAATCCCAGCTCCTGAATGGGGATGAACCCTCTAAAACCTGTCCGTGGGGCACCCATGGGGCTCATGGTGCTCACCCCCTTGGAAACACAGACTCCAGTTCACTGAGCTGGATATGAGCAGGGAGCAAGAGGTTGATCCTTCACCAGGTCACTCTGCCCTCGCTGAATAAGGAAAAATGCTTTGGTTGCTGCCCCCAAACAGTGAAATCTGCTCCCTGTCCTGCTGTGATTGCTTTATCCCCCTGCTGGCCCCTGGCTGGGAGCCCCGTGGTGCCCATGAACCAGCCCAGGTCACCTGTGTGGCCTCTGCGTCTCCCTTTAGTGCCAAGTGACCCTGTGTGCCCCAAACTGGTGGGATTTGGAGATAAATGCCCTGGTGAGACCGCATCTGAAATATTGCGTCCAGTTCTGGGGCCCTCAGTTCAAGAAGGACAGGAACTGCTGGAGAGAGTCCAGTGTAGGGCTACAAAGATGATGGAGGGAGTGGAGCATCTCCCTTCTGAGGAGCGGCTGAGGGAGCTGGGGCTCTTTAGTTTGCAGAAGAGGAGACTGAGGGGAGACCTCATTCATGGTTATAAATATTTCAAGGGTGAGTGTCACGAGGATGGAGCCAGGCTCTTCTCGGTGACAAACAATGATAGGACAAGGGGTAACGGACACAAACTGGAACACAGGAGGTTCCACTTCAATTGGAGAAGAAACTTCTTCTCAGTGAGGGTGACAGAGCCCTGGCCCAGGCTGCCCAGAGAGGTTGTGGAGTCTCCTTCTCTGCAGACATTCAAAACCCGCCTGGACGCCTTCCTGTGTAACCTCATCTGGGTGTTCCTGCTCCGGCAGGGGGATTGGACTGGGTGAGCTTTGGAGGTCCCTTCCAATCCCTAACATTCTGTGTTTCTGTGATCATGTGTGCTGGCACGGTGGTGCCATTCATATCCTGACAGTCACAGGACAGTCTCCCATTTTTGGGACCCCACCAAGGGGGCTCATCGCTGCCCTCCTGTACAAGGGCTGGGTGCCTGGAGCCATGGGACTGCCACTTCTCTGGGTTGTCAAGAGTGCCACCAGCCCTGCAGGGTGGTCATCAGGAGCCTTGGCCTCCAAAGAGGTTGGTGTGTCCTCAGGTCTCTCCCCATCTTCCAAAAACCCCTGTGGTAGGCATCCTGCCCACCCCTCTTGGGTGGCTGCGCCCCGCAGAGGAGAAGGATTTGGTGCAGGATGAGCTGTGCACTGAGAGCTGCTTCTGTGGGTGCGTGGGCAGCGTTGCTGGAGCTGGAGGGTGCTTTTTTTGGGTTGTTTAGCACTGTCCCTGATGAGGCTTCATCCCTGACCCGAGTGTTCTTGCAGCCAAGACTCAGGTAGGAGGCGTCTTAGTGAAAAGCTGAATATTTGGGATCTCTGACTTTTCCCATGTCATCTTGGAGCCCTAACTCTTGTTTCATTTTGGTTCTCCCTTGTTTGCAGTACAGCGCCGTGGACAGCAACCCCCTGTCTCTGTACGTCATGCACCCCTTCTGGAACACTATCGTGAAGGTGAGACCTCGTCCTGCCCCGAGCGGGGACCCCAAAACCTCCTCTGCAAAACTGTCAGCTGAAAGGCCCCGCTTGGCTGCAAACACCCGCTTCGTTAGTGCTGCAGCTAATTACAGAGGGCACTGCCTTCCAGCCTGCAGCTCCCCGCTGCCCTGTGCTGTGCCAGATGCCACTAAGCAGCGTTGTCTAACACCCAGATGGTTGTAACCGTGGCTGGAAGCAGCACGTGGTCCTTATTACATGTTTTAACGAGTTCCTGTGTTCTTTTGCTGCTTTCCCATAGATCTTCCCTACCTGGCTGGCCCCAAATTTGATAACGTTTTCTGGCTTCCTGCTGCTTGTCTTCAACTTCTTCCTCATGGCATACTTCGACCCTGACTTTTATGCTTCTGGTAAGGCTGCCTGTTCCCGTTTGGATGTGAAGCATCGGAGTGGTGAAATCTGTCACCTCCTCTGCCACGAGCTCTCATTGATAAAACCGCTCGGTGTGGGTGTCCCCAGGTGGCTGTGCCAGAGCAGGGACAGAGTTGAGGGGTTGAACTTGCTGGGTTTCGTGACTCCCTGGCTGGGAGGAGGAAACAGCTGAAATCTTGGGTAGGAATCGGCTCTGCCTTCAGAGCGGCCAGGAACCCAGTGCCCTCACTTCAAAATCTAACAGGGTAATGAGGGAAACTCTGCTTCCCTGCAGTCAGCAGGGAGAGCCTGGCTCTTTGCATCCCAGCTAACTCCCCTCTTGCAGCAACACATCCAGACTAACAAAGGCAAAATCCTCTTTCACCGTTCTGCATAAGGCAAGGATGTGCCCAGCTTTGAACTTCTTAACAGCACCCACGTTCATCTGCCTGTGAATCCGAAGGTTTGGTTGTATCCCCTTCCTCATGGCGGGTGTCTCAGGGGAAAGATTAATACAGCGTTATCAATAGCTTCCTCTCCATATTTTACTCTCCCTTTGCCCCTGCCAGGTTTGGTTCAGGTTGCTCAGGAGAGTTCATCTTGTTCTAAAACTGAGCCAGTCATCAAAACACAGCTAAGTGGGGAAAATTGGCTTTATTGGTAGGTAGACAAGTACTGTTCTTTATGCCAGGCTTTCCAAAGCTCAGTTGGCATCAGTGGCTGATAGCTAAGATTTGGGCTGTGTTTTGGTCCACGAGCCATGGGAAGAAAAGCTCGCAGGGAAGGAAGCTTGGTGTGAGAATCCCCAGGGCATCAGATGTCCAAACCTTGGGCTCTACCAAAGGAGTGGCAAAGCTCATGGTTCCCAGACCCTTTTATGTACATGTTATGCATGGTCTGCTTAGAAAAAGGATGTTTCATTTTGTGATAAGGCCACCAGAATCTTGTGTTTCCCTCCTCGCTGGGTGGTTTTGCAGGCGTGATGCCCTCCCTTTGCTTCTGGAAAGGCACTGTGGTGCTGCTCTAAGGAAACAGGAGGTGACATCTCACAGGATCCTTGTTCCCTGTAAGAGACCTCCATGTGCCCTCCTGCAAGGAGGCTGCGCCTCTTTCTGTTGTTTTCCAGATGCACCTTTGGGCTCCCCGAGTTGCAGGCAGCCAAGCTGGTACCTGCAGCAACAGCGCTGGAGGAGCTGGAGATGTCACTGAGGAGGAATTTGTTTGAGTTGGTGTGATGCAGACTGGGAGAGGAGTCCTCCCATGCGTCTACAGAGGCAGGGAGTAGCCACACCTCAGAGAGGCTCTGCTTGATGCTCTATGAGCTGCAGGAGACTCTGATCTGCTATGGTTGCTTGCTGCCATCACTGGTTTTTAAATCCTGTCACTTTGGGGACAGAGCACAAGTATGTCCTGGAAAGCAAAGTCCTCCCTGACCTGGTTTCTTGTGCTGCTGTGGGTCAGCTCGGCCATCACGTCCTGGAAAGCTGACATCTCAGTGTCACTGTTGGAGTTGTCACGATGAGCCACCAGTCCTCGTTGCTGCGTCTCTTGTGCCAAAATTAAACCCCTTGAAAGCCCCCCCTGAGCTGTCCTGACTTGGGTCTTTCTGCTCCCTGCAGCTCCCGACCACCAGCACGTTCCCAACGGAGTATGGGTCGTCGTGGGGCTCCTCAACTTCATTGCCTACACGTTGGGTAAGACTTTATCTGGTTGGTCCTGGGGGGTTGTGCCTGTCCTCTGTTCGTGCTGTGGCTGCATGTGGTCTTATCTCCAAATTCATTGAGAAATCTTTGGTTTTGGGCTTCTGCCACGCACTGACCCAATGCTGCTCGTGCTATTAGAGGAGTTCCCGGGAGCTGCTTTGCAAAGCAGGTAGAAGGAAGTTGTCCCAGGGCAGCTGATGTGAAAGGAGGATGCTGGAACCGACTTTGAGACTAATTGTGAAATTCTGTCTTTGGTCTGCTTTCAATCAATGTCATCTCACAGAACATGAGGAGTTGAAGGGCTCTGGAAAGCTCCCCCAGTGCAAC
>NW_010189792.1:0-456 GCF_000695765.1 Mesitornis unicolor | reverse complement strand
CTTTATTCATTTTTCCCTCATTTCCCCCTCATTTTCCCACATTTTAATTCATTTCCCCTCAGTTTTCCACATTTTTCTTCATTTTCCCTCATTTCCCCCTCAGTTTTCCACATCTTTATTCATTTTCCCCTCAGTTTCCCCTCACTTTTCCACATTTTTATTCATTTTCCCCTCAGTTTTCCACATTTTCCCTCACTTTCCCCTCAGTTTTCCACACTTTTATTCATTTTTCCTCAATTTCCCCTCATTTTTCCACCTTTTCTCTCATTTCCCCCACATTTTCCCCCTCATTCCCCCTCACTCCCCCGCTCTCCGCTCCCTTCCCGCCCAGATGCGCCCCCAGGAGCGCCTGCTGTTCAAGAGCCCGGCCGACACCGCCCTCAAGCGCCTGACCCACATCGCGCAGGTCCCGGCGGGAGGGAGCCCTCCCCTCCCCTCCCCACAACCCCGACCCCA
>NW_010189791.1:14190-16949 GCF_000695765.1 Mesitornis unicolor | reverse complement strand
TTTGCTGAAGTGTTTAACTGCGTGTGGTGCTGAGTTGTCCGGGCTGCGTTTAAGGAGTTTTTGTATAAATAGTTACAGAGAGGTGAGGATCGTGGCTGCGTTGTGAGCCGGGGGGGAAAAACGCGTCCTGGGCTCCTCAGGATCTGTTGGCAGAACGGGGAGGCTGCTGGGGAGGGCAGCACCCGCAGAGACAGAGACTCTGGCAGCAGGCAGCTGCTGCTGAAACCTGTAGCTCTAAAACTACGCCCGGTGCTTGCATACGCGTGCTGGAGTCTCGAGTTGTGCTTTATCTGTGGCTTTTTTCAGCTCGCTGGCCCTTTAAGGCAGAACTGTTGCAGGACGTGTTCCATAAGTGAATCAGGCCATTGGTCAGCATTGTTGTACTTTCTCATTTCCTACTCTTGCTCTGTAATTTCCTGTAAACCTTGACAGAGAATTTCAGACCAGCTCTCTTGAACCTGCCCTGAGGGCATTGGGCTCTTTGCCTTTACTCACTGTTTCTCCTTGAATGTTTGCACGATATGTTTTTTTTTTTCTTCTTGGCTGGCTTGTGGTGAGAATGAACTTTCTTCTGTCTTAATATTTTTTTTCTAGAAAACATGAAGGAAGTAAAGGAGCCCAGGCATCGCAAAGACAACAGACGCCCAGACCTGGAGATTTACAAGCCTGGCCTCTCCCGACTGAGGGGTAAAGTGGTGTCCCCAAAGCCTGAAGCCTCGGAGAAGGAGAGGAGCAGAGCTGAGGAGGAGAGCGTCAGTGACAAGGGCTCTTTGGGAGGAGGGCCTGCAGTCCCGGAGGATTTCAGCAAAGGTGATGGCTCTAAGCTGAATGGTCCTTCACAGGAAAATGAAGAGATAGGGACTAAAAGTGGTCCCCAGAGCCAGGAGAACACGTCTAAGCAGCCTGCTCCAGATGAGTGGTGTCCCAAGACCACGAGGAGAACCAAGAAGCCGGACCAGCAGATCTACCAGCCTGGGAAACGCCTGCACTCAGCTGCTAAAGAACCGTCCCTGCGGTCGGCTGCTGAGGAAGTCACCAGTAAGATGGAGCAGCTGAAAGTCGAGAGGGACGAAGACACTGAAAAAGCCACTGGAAAAGACAACAATAGGAAAACCAAATCGCGCAAGGAGGACAGAGAAGGGAGCCAGACAGGGGAAGGAGTGAAAGCCTCCAGGGGAGAAAAAGGAAGACGAACAGAGCGAAGCGACAGGATGAGAGCAGGCGACGGGGCGATGCAGGGGAAGCTGGGCTCTACCAAGCGCTACTCCCGCTCTGACAAGCGGTGCAGCCGCTACCGCACCTGCAGCACAAGCTCAGCTGGAAGCAACAACAGCGTGGATGGAGCCCCGCTCGTGGACGGGGTGGAGAGGCGGCAGGAGCGTGCCAGAGAAAGAATACGTCCCAGGAAGCAGCTCTCTGTGTCCTCCACCGACTCCTTGGATGATGACAGAATTGACGAGGCTGAAGCGTATGGCTCCAGCAGGAATTCGGACAAGAAAAGGCGTTCGGAGCAGAGTCGAGCTTCTAGGAGTGAGAATGAATGGAGCAGCAACGGCAGGGAAGTCAGAGGATCCTTTCGAGTCACTTTTGACAGCAAGACTATGAGCAGGGATATCAGTCTGGCAGATACAGAGAAAAAAAAGCCCCTGAAGGCGTTTGGGAGTTGCAGTGACTCAGATGCTTCGGAGGCGAGGAGCCAGAGCAGAGAGCCCCACGGGAGGGGCCGTGGGATCCTGTTCCTGCCTGCCAACACAGACCTCTCCGCCAGCACCGTGGGCTCCCCCGAACCCGGTCACCCCGGGCCCAGGCTCTTGCTTGGTGGGGCTGGGAGTAAAGGCCCCCGCAGCAGGGGCCGAGGTGGCACCGCTCGCCGGCTGTGGGACCCCAACAACCCGGACCAAAAACCTGCCCTGAAGAGCCAGACTGCTCAGCTTCACTTCCTGGACACGGACGATGAAGTGAGCCCCACCTCCTGGGGGGAAGCTCGCCAGGCCCAGACGTCCTACTACAAGTTCCAAAACTCTGACAACCCCTACTATTACCCTCGGGCCTCTGGCCAAGGCCCGCAGTATCCTATGGGTCCAAGCAACGGCGTGTACCCAGGAGCCTATTACCCTGGGTACCCCGCTCAGGCTGGGCAGTACATGTGTGGCCCGCTCCCCCCGACCCCTCTCGGTCCTGAAATGGAGCAGCAAATGCGGAACATGCAGCAGCAGGAGCTCAGCAAACTCCTCCGTGAAGCCGGGAACCAGGAGCAGCAGCTCAGCAATCTGCTTTCCAGAGACCGCATCAGCCCGGAGGGACTGGAGAAGATGGCCCAACTGAGGTTTGTGACTGTGCTATGTAACCGAGTCCTTTCCAGGTGCTACCAGAGGTGTTACCCAGGCAGTGGTACTTCCTGGGGATCTGGTAGGCTGGAGACGTTGATGTTGCAGAGACTGGGAGATGGGGCAGTGGCTCCGCAGCTTTTGATGTGCTGGGACCATTTGTCCTGTGCCAGCGATGTGTGGGTATCTGGAGGAAACTGCAGGTGAAGATAGGATTTTCCTGGGTTGGAGCTAAGCTGTGGCTTCTTGTGGTTGCAGAACACCTTGCCCGTGTCGCAGGGACACGGAGCAGGACAAGCACCCTCTGCGGCTCCTGGGTTTTTCTTGCTCTTGCTGTATTTGCTGGTGGACTTCTCCTTTCTTACCTGCCCTTATCAGGGTTATCTGTGCCTGATTTGCATTGTGGGCTTCAGGGGCAGCGACTGTCAGCTT
>NW_010189791.1:10869-14167 GCF_000695765.1 Mesitornis unicolor | reverse complement strand
GTGACGGTGACAGCGCCTTTCCCAGGTAGTTTTGCTCTTGACACCGCTCAGCCCCGTGACTTATGTCAGGCCCATGGGAGTAGCCTGGTGGCACCAGTTAGTGAGAGAGAGGTGACGCTGGTGCTCTGGAGGGTAGATACTGTGGCTGTAGCAAGTTTCTACTTGGCATCCTTCACATTTACTTGTGACCTCTGTGACTCTGGAGACATTTTCAGAGCTGACTGGCAGTGAATCCAGCAGGGGAGCTCATTTCAGGGCTTGTTCTGCGTTCTGGGGACTCACGTTATAGACCACAGGGTGGGATGTGTTTGTGCTTGAAGCAGCACTGGAGGTTTCAGGTCTTCCTTGAGTTGTCAGGGTCACCCAGAGCTGCTGTCTGGGGGGAGAGAAAAGGCCGCACGGGGCTGCTGTGGCCTGTGTGAAGCCCTCCCTGCCCTGGGAGCGTAGGCACGGTTGGCCCCATCCCTGCTGGCAGTGTCCATCCATCTCTGTGCATCTCTGGTGGGCTCCCAGTCTGCCTGTGGGGCTGTGCTGGGGCTCTTGGATGCAAGTGCTGCTTGTCACACGTCCACCTGCAGAAACGTCTTCATTCTCTTGGTTGGTGTTTGGGCTGTGCAGGGTTTGGGGACTGTGTGGGGTCGGGCAGTTGAGCCATGCTCTGCACTTCGCACAGGAACACATCACATCCTCCTTTTACTCTGTCGGGCTCTCCCAGGCGCTGCCATCTGGCTTTGCTCCAGTCTGTGCCATCTATGCTGTCGTGCTGTTTCTGCAGGGCTCAAAGCATTACACAGGCTAAGGCTGCCAAGGCAGTAACAGCTGAGGATTCCCTTTGCTGTAAACTTGCCCCACGTGTTGCAGAGCTGTTTCTGGTCTGCAACTGTTTGATTAAATTCAGAGGAGGAATTCTGCTCCAGCGTCCAGGCAAGGCTGTAGGTGGCTGGTGAAAGGGATGTGATTTTTGGGACTCTGAGGCTTTGTTTCCTTCAGGTGTGACGTTCCCAGCTCTCGTTCATTTTTGAGGAAGCAGGGTCCCCGTTTCTGCTGTGTGTTTTGGTTGGGTGGAAGGAAGGAGGGGGATTGTTTTAATGGCAAAGCTGCTCGTGCGCATGGATGAGGAGCAGCAGATGGCTCAGCACGTGCTCCCGGGCTGGGCGGTTGCTGTTGTGTTGACTGCTGGTGGTGTTTCGCTGCAGGGTGGAGATGCTGCAGCTGTACGAACGATGCCTTCTGATGGATATCGAGTTTTCTGATACCCAGAACGTGGACCAGCTCCTGTGGAAGAACGCGTTTTACCAGGTGATCGAGAAATTCCGGCAGCTGCTCAAGGACCCTCAAGGGGAAAATGCCCAGGAAATCCGGAACAAACTGCTCCAGCTTCTAGATGAGGTGAGAAGAGAGGAACATCCCAAACTCCACTAAACCTTCGGGTGGGATTGGCTGGTGTTTAGAATGGGATGGTGTAGCTGGACAAGTAGGCTTGATCCAACTCATCTCCATGTGCCTTGGGCCATGCTTATCGGAGGAGAATGATCCGACAGATCGTGGTTTGGTGTAGCAGAGGTAGGTCCAGGTGGACATTTGTTATAGTTTAAACCAGGTTTGCTTTGGTGTGTTTTAGGTTAACCAGAAATTGATTTAAGCTAAGATGAAATGAATAGCCTGAAGTGGAAACAGAAGCATTCCTGGAGGTGTCTGTGCTTTCTTTATCAAATTTACTTAAAAGTCATTCCATGAAGCTGTGCAGCTCAGTTTACTCTGTAGAAGGCAAGCTGACCGATCCAAGAGGGTGTGTTTTATAGAGCCAGGTTGGTGGGAAGGAGCTGCTGGAGGTCAACCTCCAGCTCCTGATTTTGGTAGTCTTGATAACCTCTGAAGTTTGAGATTCCCCAACCTCCTTGTTGTGTTGTGAGGAGAAGCAGCCCACACCTCAGGGAGAGGGACCTTCCTTCTTGCACGTGGCAGGGATGGTGTGGTGATTTTGTGGTTGTCGTCAGATGCATTGTAATGTCCAGGTACATGTATTAAAAACAGTGTGACCAGCAGGGCCAGGGAGGTGATCATCCCCCTGTACTCGGCACTGGTGAGGCCGCACCTCGAGTGCTGTGTTCAGTTCTGGGCCCCTCACTAGAAGAAGGATGTGGAGATTGTGGAGCGTGTTCAGAGAAGAGCCACAAGGATGGGGAGGGCTCTGGAGAACAAGCCTGATGAGGAGCGGCTGAGGGAACTGGGCTTGTTTAGCCTGGAGAAGAGAAGGCTGAGGGGAGACCTCATCACCCCCTCCAATTGCCTCAAGGGAGGTTGTGGAGAGGTGGGTGCTGGGCTCTTCTCCCAGGTGATAGGGGATAGAACAAGGGGAAACAGCACCAAGCTGTGCCAAGGGAGGTTCAGGTTAGAGAGAAGGAGGAAGTTCTTTCCTGAGAGGGTCGTCAGAAGCTGGCACAGGCTGCCCAGGGAGGTGGTGGAGTCCCCATCCCTGGATGTGTTTAAAGAGCGGGTAGACGAGGTACTTAGGGATATGGTTTAGGGGGGAGACAGGAACGGTTGGACGTGATGATCTCAGAGGGCTTTTCCAACCGAGCGATTCTGTGATTCTGTGTGATTCTGTGTGTATTTTGCAGGGCACTTCTTTTTTTGATGGCTTACTCCAGAAGCTGCAGATGTCGTACCAGTTCAAGCTGGAGGATTACATGGATGGGATGGCCATCCGCAGTAAACCTCTGCGGAAAATGGTAGGTCGGCTTCCTCCTGGGGACTTCTCATCCTGTTGGTTGCGTGTAACGTGCTGAACTCAATGCGCTGCCCTTGCCAAGGGGTAGGCAGCTGCACTCCTGAGCAGATGTCAGCATGTTTGCAGGGAATCTGTCTCAGCTGTTAGAGAACTTGTTGAACCAACTCTGGTGTGTTATTTCTTGGCTGCCTTTTCAAAGAACAACTTTTTTTGTATCAGCTCTGTGAGCAGGGCTAATGAAGGGAAAGAAGTGTCCCAAGGTACCCTGGCTTTGTCTTAGACATTGTACATCTCTTACTGGTGTCCATGAAATCCAGAGCAATGAACAAGGAGAGCCAACAGTTGTGCTGATTTCCTGACTCTCGACAGCATCTTGCCCTGAGCTGTGAGTGCAGGTGCGAGGGCCAGCTGGGGAAGGGTATTTTAGCCCAGCTCCGTTCCCAGAGAGAAGTGTGTGTCTAACAGCTGTCCTCACATTGATCACGGGCTGAACAACTCCCCTGGAGAGAGATGGGATGTTGCTGTAAGAAAGGAGGTGTTTGGGGGATTGGTTTGCCCTTACAGCTG
>NW_010189791.1:0-10838 GCF_000695765.1 Mesitornis unicolor | reverse complement strand
TGCCATGAAGCTTTGTAATTTCATTCTGCTGCCCTTTTCTGAGACCTTTGGTGTGTCAGCGACCTCCCTGTAGCTCTCTACAGTCCCTGTGTGCTCGCTGGGTCTTGCAGGTGAGCCGGGGCAGCGCGGGTCCCACTGATGTACCGAATGCTTCTTCCCAGGTGAAGTACGCGCTGATCAGCGCTCAGAGGTGTATGATTTGTCAAGGGGACATTTGCCGCTACAGAGAACAAGCAAACGACACCGCAAACTACGGGAAGGCACGCAGGTATTTATTGTGTCCTTTGCTGCGGTGCTGAGCTCTGTCTACAAGGGATCTGTCTCATTTTGCTCTTAAAGTTGCCTCTAGCCAAAGAAATCTTTCACGCCTCTATTGCATGCAGTGCTGTGAAGCTGAAAGATGGAGCCTAGGCTGTTTTGCAAGCCAGCAGATCCAGTTGTTCTCTAGCATGAAAGCTGTCCTGTGCTGGTCCTGCAGCAGGGAGGGTTCATGCTGTTGAGGCTGGTGGACTGTTGCATTCTCTGGTAGCTTCGTCAGGAGTTACTGGCACTTGTTGCATCCTCTCTTGTTTTTCTGATATTTTTTCTGGAGCAAAGAGTGGTGGGACAACAAGTGAGCCAAGCGTGGGGGATGGAGCCCTGAAATCTGTGGAGAAGAGAACAGGGAAAGCTGGAGAGTGGATAATACAATTGAGAGAAAATAGAGAGGAGAATGGAGGGATGAGTGGACCGCCACTGAATGGATGCATCTTCTCTTGGGATGATTAAATATCTTGAAAATAGGAGGAGCAAGCCAAGGAGGGTTTGGTCCCAGCTGCCGTGGAGCTAAAAAGGGGACTGAGAGAAATGTTCTTTGTACCCCCTGTGCAGGGGACGGTGTTTGCTGGGTCTGGCTAAATGCTCATCTGGCAGAGCCAAGAACATTGATTTCTGCAGCTGTATCTGCACCTCTCTCTGTCCCGTGCCCTGGCTGTGCCTCTCCAGGCCGGGTGCAGGCTCCTGCCTCTGCACACTGCTGCAGGCAGAGGGCACTTGTGCAAAGGACCCGTTCCCTGTACCGGGAATTCTGCACCCTTGACAGCAAGGAAGGCAGCTTGGTGTCCTTTCAGTAAACCTTTCTCTCTGGTTCTTCCTCAGCTGGTACCTGAAGGCTCAGCAAATTGCTCCCAAAAATGGCCGCCCCTACAACCAGCTGGCACTCCTGGCCATCTACACGGTAAGGTGCTTATCATGCACGGATGCAGCCTCTCGGATGGCTGTGAGATTTCATCTGGTGGAGAAAGGCCTTGTTTAGGGCAGTGCTCCCAGGTGGTTTTGTTTTGTTTAAGATAAATTCAGTATTTCTACTGTTATCCTTTACCCTGACATCTGCTGAGAGACTTTTGTGTGAGCCTCTGGGTTGATGGCTTCTGTAGCAGCCTCAGGGCAGTGCCACCTGCACTCCCTAACCTGGCCAAGGGCTTCTGCTTTGTGCTGGTGGTTGTCAGTAGCTGTGAATGTGGATGGAGAGTTCAAGGCCCTGCTTGTCATGCTGGCTGTCCCAGGCAGTACTGCAGGAGAGGGCACATGTATTGAGGGGCAGGGAGGGCAAAGTATGTTGGGACTTGGTCCTGAATGCCCCAAAATCAGTGGCAGCTCTGAGTCTGGTTGTGTTTTTGCAGAGGAGAAAGCTAGATGCTGTCTACTATTACATGCGCAGTCTGGCCGCTAGCAACCCCATTCTGACGGCCAAGGAGAGCCTCATGAGTCTGTTTGAAGAGACAAAACGCAAGGTGAGTGTTGGAGCTGGGCTGTGGGGTGCTGCAGCTGCCCGTGCTGGCTGTCCCATGCTGGAGAGCTGTGATCCAGATAGGAGAGTGATGGTGGCTTTTGGATTTGGAGTCACCATTTTTTTTACTTCTAAGAAATCCCACGTTGGAAGTCGGATGAGAGACGCGGTTTTCAGAATGGCAATGTCCTTTCTGCCTCTCCTCAGACTTCTTTTGGGGTTGTTTGGGCAGCTGAAGCTCTGGTGTCTGGGTCACATGTGGTAAAACAGCCAAGCTCAGCAAGGGCTGTAGGTTGCTGTGGTTTGCAGCGTGGCCTTGGCATGCAGCGTGATCATTGCCTTGTCCCTTGGTGGGGGTGGGTAACAGAGGCTGTGGTCCCTCTGTGGTCCCTTTGTGCCCCAGAGGGTCCCCCAGGTCAAAGATGCAGCACCTTGGCTGTCACACACTACTAGGGTTGGACACAGCTTTTCTTGTCCTGAGGTGTTTGGAGGTGAAAACCTCTCAGCTGCTCTACCTGATAGTGTCACAACCCGAATTCTGAACCTGGTGATGAGTTACTGTGGTTTTAAAGCAGGGGGAAGAGCTAATTCCTCTGTGTAAGTGAAATGACATCATCATCAATCGAACTGTCATCCCTGGATGATCTGAGTCTGTCCTCTCTGCCCAGGCTGAGCAGATGGAGCAGAGGAAACATCAGGTGCTGGAGCTGAGCCCCAGCCGCCGAGGGAAAGGCAAAAAGTCCACACTGCGACAAGTCGAAGACGATGCCACGCGGCTGGAGATCTGGATCCATCCCTCCCACCCCCGCTCCTCCCAGGGCTACGAGTCCGGCAGGGATTCAGAGCAGGACAATGGGCTTGGGAACCTCAGCCCCAGCGATGTGAGTACTGCAGGAGGCGGCGGTTGGCTTTGGTGTCATGTGTTTGGAATGCACTGGGATGACACTGGATCTGTTTTGCTTTCCTGTTGCTAAATTTTCCAGTGTTTTGGCTTCCCCTATGGGAGCTGTGCCTGGGTCAGGCTGAGGAGCTGGTGACCTCGTGCCTCCCATGTTCAAGACGTGTTGTTACCATCCGTTTCTTGGAAGCGTGAGCTGGTGGGGCTGATGGAGAATAGGAGAGGCACAAACAGGCGATGCTGTAAAATGCCTCTGCTGAAGGCTCTGACTTGGGTGAGGTTGCTGGTGGGAAATGAGGTCAGATACTGAAAACCAGGGTCAACGGTGAGCCTGTACGCTCCGAGCTTGTTCTGGAAGTGGGTCACTTGTCCCAGTGCCAGGTGCTCGGAGGTTTGCACTGGGAATGTGAAAACTGTGGTTTTAATTTCCACTGTAGGTGTCATGTTTGCATTATTTGTTCTGCTCAGAGGCTGGACCTGTGCCTTTCTTTTGCAAGTAGGAAAAAATAACTGAGTAATGGTGTCTCTCCCGAGTCTGCTCGAGCTCTGTACCTTGTGAGAGGAGCCCAAGTAGACTGCGTTTGTCAGGCAGAGGAATGCAGGCGAAGGCAGTGGTGGTTGGGAGCTCATCCTCTAGGAATCCTTGCACTGCATTGGCACATGTGGCTGCAGGATTTGCCAGGGAGCTCTGGGCTGCCTGTCCTAAAATGGCTGTTAAGGATGGGGGTTGAGCAGGATGGGTAAGATCTTCTCTGTGTACTGTGGGGCCCAGGGCTTCTCAGATACCATCACACTTATAACGAATTTGTGACTTCAGCTGGGTGGAACTGGGGTGAAGTCTTGGAGCTGTGAAAGATAAGCTCTGGCACATTGCTGCAGCATTTTTCAGACGTTACTGCCCTTGGTTGTTTTCCCTCTCCTCAGCTTCTCTTCTGGAGACCTTTGCATCCTCAGCATCGCTGAGAGGAACGTGCCAAGCTTTAGCCTCTCCGTAAATCATTGATGAGGATGCTTGAGATGCTGTGAGTGTTTGTGAGGCACCAGGGTTTCTCTTTTGCAGAGGCAGTGTAACAGCGAGCCAAGCGGGGGGCAGCGGTGCCTCGTTTATAATGCAGAGCTGCTTGCTAGAGCTCGCCCTCGGTCTGTTCAGCAGGAGGCTGTGCTCTCTGAAGTGCAGGTTGCTAGCAATGGCGATACAGATTGTGTCTGATTACTGCCATTAGTCATGATTTCTTCATCTGCTTGAAACGTTGGCTCATGGAAAGCACGATCATGAGCTTTGTGATCATGGAGAGATCAGCAATGTAGCAGCAAAAGGGCAGGGGGAGCTGAGGGCCCAGGTTTGGCCACTGCTGGTTTTGGCAGCTGAGATGTTTGTGCTCAGGCTGTACCGGGGCTGTGCCGTGGCCGTGTCACCAAACTGATCCTCATTGAAAATAACCAAGTGAAAAGGAAACCTTCAATCTGTGTCGCTGCCAAAGCTCCCGAGCTGTCAAGCTGTGGTCTGGATGAGGACAGCAGCTCTTGGGGAAGCTCTGGGCTCCTGGATTGAAGCTGTCGCGTTTTACCCTCTTCCTCACCGCATCTCGGCTGCTTGCAGCTCCTCTGGAAGGAGCGGAGCCGTCCGTGTTGCCACTGTGTGGCACTGTTTGGCTTCAGAAGGGCTCTGCGTGGCCAGGGGCAGGCAGCAGCCCTCATCCTGCAGCACCTCTGCCCCACATCCCCCGGCCAGGAACGGCTCTTCTCCCAGAGGACATGTGCCAGCGCCTACGTGTCATTTAGGGGAAATGAGTCTAAACTGTGTCATTGCCTCCTCCGTCCTTTCCTTGCCAACTTCAGCCCCTGAAAAGGCTGAGGCGAGCCACGTTCCTACATTTGTACTGACAGCTCTGCTCTGCAGGTAGCTCCTTTGCATTGGTCTTCATGGCAGCTGGTTCTGGGCCAGAGAAGGGAATTTTACAGGGTAGAACAGGAAAGCCTTCGGCTTCCAGAAGCAGGTACAGCACCACAAGTACAGACCCTGACAGCTCTGGACATGTATTGGGCAGATGCATGGCAGAGAAGCTCCTTTACCTTACAGATGGAGGCTGCTGCTTCAAACCCACCCCAAGCCAAAGATGCCTGGTGTTTTTACTGTGGAGATGCTGTTTCGCAGGTGACAAGAAATTGATCTGGAATGTTTTCCATCATCGGTGATGGTTTCTTCGTTGTGCAGGCCGTTAGGTGCCAGTCCTGTGTCGTGGCACTCTTGGCCGGGAGATGCTGGACGATTACTGTCCCAGCCCCTGCCGACGTGCACGCTGTCCCCATCAGTGAGCAAAGTGTCTGCTCAGCATATGCTTGTGTGTCTCTTGGTGCTGACTTTAATTTTTCCTTCTGCAGCTCTGTACGAAGACGTAAACATCATTATTTTATGTCAGGGTTAGGAGCCAGCTGAGTGCAGTTAGCAGAGCGTGGTGGCGAGTTTGCAGAGGGGCAGCTCACGCTGCAGCCGTGCTGTGACGAGGGACGGTGGCGTGCAGAGCTGGCAGTTGGCCTTGGCACTGTGTGTTTAGGTAGAGGCTTGGCATAGCTGCTGCTTTCACAGTTTGTTACATCATGTTTTCTAGGCAGATGCAGAACTGGAAGAAGGTGCCATCTGTCTGCACCGAGGGGCGTGCATCTCTGCTTGGCCCCTTCCTCAGTGACTGGATTTGGCACTGCTGAGGGCATGGGATGGTTTCAGAGGGAGCTGAAGAAGTGCACGGCTGTTTTGTGCTTAGGGTTTTATCCATTATGCCGGCAGATTTTGGGGTTTCATTCTGTGAAGGGCTATTCTGTGTGGTCTCACATGTTGCCTGTTTCTAGGTGTGCAGTGCTAGGAGAGTCCAGACTGAGCCAGAGCCCTGCTTACCTGACAATATCGGGTCATTTCATGTGGGATTCCAGTAAGAAATGCGAAAAAGGAGGCTGAATCAAGGAGCAGCTGTATTGCCTTTTTTTTTTTTAAACATCTGGATAGGGCAAAGTGAGCTGAAGAGTGGGGTCTCTGCCATTTCTTCTGTGCCACCGGTTTCATCTGCAGCGGGTCTGTATTGATCTTAAATCCGATAGTACGGCATGCAGCTTACTGCACAGGCTGGGAATTGGTAAAGCAAACAGGGCAAACGTGCTGTCAGTCTCTTGAGAAAGTGCTAATATTACACTGGGTTGAAGATTTTAATCACCCCTGTCAGGAAATGCTGAGTTAAGGTTCCCACAGTTGCTGCTGCCTGTGCTCTGCAGTAGATGCTGCGTGGTAGCACCAGGAAATGTGAGTGCACTAACGAAGATTACTCCATAGCTGCAGCTAAGATTAGGGAAGAGAGGTTTTCCCTTGGCACAAAAGTAATTCAATAATATTTCTCTCCAGATGTCGGAATACTTTCACATCATTAAAGAATTAAGTCTCCTAGCCTCTTTGAGAGAGGTCAGTCTTGTAGAGCCATCAAAAGTTTGGTAAGGCCACCCAAAAAGCTCTTTGGAGGGCCAAGGCCAGAGTCAAGATCTGCTGTCTCAGCCTTGTGCGTCGGCTACAGGACCCTTCCTGTTCCCCCAGCTTCCTGGTTTGGGACAGAGGCCTTGCATTTGCCTGGTGCTGGGTGCCCGTGGAGCAACAGCCCCTTTGCAATGGAGAAATAGTGGTGGAATCGTTACCTCTGATGTTCAGAGCAGGTTTTAACCTCCGTTTCTTCATGCAGCCTTTCTTCTTGGTAGCAGGGAGCGTGGCCAGTGCATCAGGATTTCCACAAGCGAGCAGTAAATACCAGGAGGTCTACCAAAAAAAAAGAGAGGACAAAGTTCTTTTAATAGGCTGAATATAGAGGCTTTCTTACTTTTGTATTTCTTCTTCATTGCCTACTGTGCTGTTCTGTGGAAGCACATTTAGTGGTCAGGTGTTGCTCTGTGCTGGTGATAGGTGCCAGTACCACCAAGTGGCCGTATCTGAGCTGTAGCAGTGCGTATCTTTGGGTGCTTGCTTGTATTTTTTTCTAGGTGAGTAGTGCTGGTCTCTTTTGGACCCCTTCATCTCCTTCCATCTCCCAGGTCCTGGAAAATCCGATGAGTGCCATGCGCACAGGGAAGTGGTCTTCAGCAGCTGGATGAGGGCACTGTCTTCTCAAAGCAGCCGAGGTTGTGAGAGCTGTCCTGCTTGCTTTCCTCTAGGTCAGGCTTCAGCTCACTGGGAGCATCCCCAGCAGTGCCTGGTTGGGGCTATTTTCACAACTGGCTCTGATTTCTGTCTTTCTGAGCTGCCATCTCCAAGGATTCTCACCTTCTGTCTTTCTCAGTTCTTGCCTGCTTTCTTTCGGCCTTTGCCTCACCTGTGCACTGTGACGCTGCATCCACTTACACTTCCTCAGCCCAGCTGTGGTCTGAGGCTGGAGAAGGCACTTTTGGGCTGCCTCGATGGAGGCCGTGTGTCCTTAGTGAACAAATTCACTGTCCTACAGCTCCTGTGCGTTTCACATCCAATATCCCATGGCGGTGTTGGTTGTTTCTGCTCTCTGTGCTGTTCCTCTCGGGCAGCAGTGTCCAGGCTGGCTCCTTCTCCTGGCTGGTTTCCCTTGGTGCAGTTTTATTTCTGAGGGAAGTGTTTCGGGGACTCTGCATCTGGAGAGGGGTGCTTCTAGGGAACAGCGGGGCAAAACCTCACGTTAGTTTAGCAGCAGTTTTGGTGGAGGTTTTACTCAGGACTGGAAATAAGCGACAGGCAGAAGTGGAAATGATGATCTCCAGTGATGACCATTCTTCCCTGCAGATGTGTGGATAAGAGGCTGCTTGGACAACTCGTTTTTGGGGTGTCTGCCCCCACGTCTGCTGCCAGGCTGGTGGGAGCATTTCTCTGCACTGGGTGCTTTTCCTCAGGACAGTGAAATATTGACCTTTTATGAATAATCCCTGCTGGCTGAAGTGCAGGGCTGCCTCATTTGCTACTTCCATGGTGTCAGGTGGGCAAAGTGCTCAAAATGGTCTTTTGTTTTTTTCAGGAGCCTCAAATCTGGAAAATAAACATAGGCAGCTGAGGCCGTGCTCCTGGTTTAGATGGGCAATGTGAAAGCACAGCCATGCCCGTCCCTCACTGCTGGGAGTGGTAGTCCCCAAAACGGGAACCCTGGGTGTTGCACACGATGCCCTGGAAGCGGTGCTGACTCTTGCATCCTTTTAGGGCTTTTTGACCCAATGCTGTGGCCATGCAGAGCGCGAAGGGACTGCAAACCGCTAGAGCAGCGGTGCCCGGATGTGCCCAGTGGGCTTTTTGACAGAAGCCGTTTCTCACGCCTGTTAAACATCTGAGCTGCAGCACAGCGGTGGCGTAGGTGTGTCCCCAAAGGGAGGGGACACACGAGGGAGCGTCCCCTTGGTTTTTCTGGGTGCCTGAGCCGGTAGCGGGATCTACACGGGGTCTTACGGCAAGGCCTTCGGTCAGGCTGCCGTTGGTGCCTTGTGTTAAGTCAGGAAGTTTGTGCTACAGTCAGGAGAACCTCTTTGGGGCAGAGATGCTGGGCGCTGGCAATCACTTAGAGACCATCCCTCCTCGTTTCTCTCCTTTACCCACCACCCCTGTGAAAAAGCAGCAGGAAGAGATGTTGCATCCTTCATTTTTGTGCCCGAAGCAGGACTTGAGAAGGAGAAACCTGGAGTTCCCGCAGTCCCTCCCAGACACGCTCCTTTCCTCACCCCTGCAAGCTTGCAGGAAGCTCTTGGGTTTAGTTACTCATTCGTGGAGGTCAGGACTGGGTCTGGGTTTTTTTTCCCCCTTTGTGTTTAGGAAACGGTTTACAGACTCTTCTGAGCACGGGGGAGCCGGTGGCGTGCGAAGAGACTTGTCAGCCTCTTTGTGCTGGACTCGCGTTAATTCTCTGCCCTGTCTCCTTTTCTGTAATCTCTTTTCTTGGTTGGCAGTGTGAGTGTTTCTGAGTGCTTTCCCCAGCCTCTGCAACCCCTCCGCCTCCCAATGTGACCTCGGTCACCAAACCACCTTGAGTCTTTATTTTTACTCGAGCCGTTGTGTTTCGCGTGGTGAGGTTGGTTTCTTTCCCCCAGCAGCAAGAAGACTTCTGTGCAGAGGAAGTAAGAGAGTGCCAGGCTGCAGTTGAAACTGGTTAAACACCAAAACCACACTTGTAGCCTTTCTGGGTTTGAGACGTGACATTCAGCCATACAGCTTAGCACTGGCTCATTTTGCCCACCCTCCCTGCTTGCACCTAACCTATTTTAAAACCCCTGGTTTTCTTACTTTTAAAACACTGCTGAAAAACTTCCTGTGTCAGTAAAAATAGTTCCTGCGGTAGTGATCCAAGCAGAAATGCTGCTGCACCTTCCCTGGGCTTGTGATCTTCCCTGGGCTTGTGATCTTCCCTGGGCTTGTGATCTTCCCTGGGTGCTCGGTGCTGCTCGACCGCAGCTCTCGAAGCTCGGCAGAGCCCGGTTACCGGTTTAGCCTGTGCACGCACGTCGTGTACAGCCCACGTGTTGCTTTCCAGCACAACTTGACCTTTTGTCACTACCCAGAAAGCGAAGGCCAAGCCGTGGGTTAGAGTTTCCACAAGTTGGTGTTGATCTTATTTGTTGTTTTGTTTTTTTTTTTAAATCCTTTTCTTTTTAGCCCGTGTTGGTGGTTTTATTTAACTGTGAAGAACAAGGCAGGGACTAACATTAATCAAATAGGAGAGATGCTGACATGTTCAGCACTGTGCCCACGTGGCCAGAAAAGCCGATGGCATCTTGGCCTGTATTAAAAACAGTGTGACCAGCAGGGCCAGGGAGGTGATCATCCCCCTGTACTCGGCACTGGTGAGGCCGCACCTCGAGTGCTGTGTTCAGTTCTGGGCCCCTCACTAGAAGAAGGATGTTGAGATTCTGGAGCGTGTTCAGAGCAGAGCCACAAGGATGGGGAGGGCTCTGGAGAACAAGCCTGATGAGGAGCGGCTGAGGGAACTGGGCTTGTTTAGCCTGGAGAAGAGAAGGCTGAGGGGAGACCTCATCCCCACCTCCAACTGCCTCAAGGGAGGTTGTGGAGAGGTGGGTGCTGGGCTCTTCTCCCAGGTGATGGGGGATAGAACAAGGGGAAATGGCACCAAGCTGTGCCAAGGGAGGTTCAGGTTAGAGATAAGGAGGAAGTTCTTTCCTGAGAGGGTCGTCAGAAGCTGGAACAGGCTGCCCAGGGAGGGGGGGGAGTCCCCATCCCTGGATGTGTTTAAAGAGCGGGTAGACGAGGTACTTAGGGATATGGTTTAGGGGGTAGACAGGAGCGGTTGGACGTGATGATCTCAGAGGGCTTTTCCAACCAAGCCATTCTGTGACTCTGTGATTCTCCTTCCAGTACCAGGCATCTGGTGCTAATGCTGGTGAAATCAGAGGTGGGAGCGCCACAAGGACATCAGTGACTTACTCCTGTATCCCAGTGCTCAGAGAGGCTGCGGTGAGGGGAGACTTCAAGTTCCAACGAGCTTCTCATACCCTAAAACCGAGCACATTCGTCCAGAAACCGCCTTTCCCTGTCAGTCGCTCTTTCCTCATTTCCTCCCCTGCTGGTGCTGATCAGCCAGGGATTTGTGTGTAACCAAACCCCCTCCTGCTGCTGCACACGAGTCCTTTCTCATGGCAGCGGATTTGATGAGCCAGGCGCTGCGGAGCAGCGTTGGGAAGGGAAAGTTTGCGCTTTCAGATGAGAACGCTGCCAGCGTTGGAAGTGCTGGTAAAGGAAGTGAAATGCCTAATAGCAGGGTTGGGAAATTTCCCAGAGCAGGGTGAAGGCTGTAGACACTGATTTCTCTTGAGCTTTTCTTATTTATTTTGTTAGTGTAACCTTGATCTTCATCTGAAGTTGGCTTAGTCCAACTTTTTCTGCTGTCTGCTGTACGCTTTTTGGGATGGGCACCTCACATTGCACGGCCAAACCTCTTAATTCTGCCATGGGGAGTATTTATTTCTCTTCAGTGTTGAGTCAACCGTTTCCAGACGGGCTTCGTATCCACTGTGGAGGTGGTATTAGGAAAGACACTTCCTTCCGGAGGATCAGGGAGTGGAACCTGCTGGAATCTGTGTCATTTCCTCTGTCCTTGGCTCTACTCTTCCTCCTCAGCAGATTGCATTGCCGCACGATTCAAAGCGCAGAGGGAGATCACAGAATCACAGAATGGCTCGGTT
>NW_010189790.1:0-1465 GCF_000695765.1 Mesitornis unicolor | reverse complement strand
GGGGACATGGGGACACAGGGACATGGGGACATTGAGCACAGGGTGTTGTGGGCATGTGGGCATCATGTGGACGTGGGGATGGGGCACAGGGATGTGCTGGGGACATGTCCCACATGGGCATTTTGGGGACATGGCACATAGGACCTGGGGACAGGGCATGTGGGGCTGTGGGGATGAGGGACATGGGTCTATGGGGATGGGACACACGGGCACAGTGGGGACAGGGCACACAGGACCATGGGGACAGGGCATGTGGGACCGTGGGGACACGGCTCACAGGCACAGCAGGGACCCCCACAGGGCACACAGCATCAGGGGACAGGTGACATGGGGGACATAGCACAGGGGACATCGCATCACGGTGGGGGGGAACACATGGGGGACAGAGGGACCGGGTGGCATCACCATTGCCCCGTGTCACCATCGCCCCGTGTTCCCGTCACCCGTCCTCCCGCAGTGCCAGCGCCTGCCCAGCCCAGTTCTCTCCAGTACAATTACTGGGGCGGGCTCTGCCCTCCCGCCCCGTCCGGGCCCATAAAAGCCATCGTCGTCCGGAGGGGGACACAACGCAGGGGACACGACCCGGAGGACACGGGACGGGATTTCGGAAGCTGCCAGATTTGCAGGTATTGGGGACGGGGACAAGCTGGGGCCTGCTTGGGGAACACTCTGAGGGCGTTCACTCTGGAGCCTACTGACAACCGGGAGTTTATTGGCAACCACAAGACCGGGCATGTTGTGGGGGCAGGGGACACACACGGACCCCTCGCCCATGTCACCCGTGTCACCATGCACTGCCTCCCCTCTCTGCAGGTTTGGCCATGTCCCACGCACCCAGACGCACCCGCAGGTGAGTGGTGACAAGGGTGGGGACGGGGCTGTCCCTTCCCCCCATTCCCAGGGCCTGAGTCACCCCACGTGGCACCCGCCCTCACCCCCCTCTCCCTGGCCTTGCAGCAGGGCCCAGGGTCCCTGGGGACAGCTGCTGGGTGACACGGCCATGGGGACCAGGGATGCAGTGGAGGGCATCGTGGACCCCGACATGGAGGCCTTGTTCAAGGAGTTCCTGGGGTCAGGTAGCACCCAATGGGCATGGGGGGCTTGTCCCCACGTGTCCCTGTGTCCCCGCATCCATCCCTGCCCTCACATACACATGGCGCCCCTGTGCCCCGTCCCTGTGTCCCCACGTCCCCATCACACCCCTGTCCCCATGTCCCCCATCACTCCTGTGTTCCCCAAGTCCCCATGTCCCTGTGTCCCCATGTCCCCCATCACTCCTGTGTTCCCCAAGTCCCCATGTCCCTGTGATGCCCCCATCCCATTATGCCCATCGCCCCCTTTGTGCCCCGTCTCCATGTCCCCAATCCCCATGTACCCATCACCCCCATGTCCTCATGTCCCCAGCCCCATGTGTCCCTCACCCCTGTGCCCCCCATGTCCCCATCCCCATGTCCTTGTGATGCCC
>NW_010189789.1:0-4962 GCF_000695765.1 Mesitornis unicolor | reverse complement strand
TAAAACAAAAACTGTATTTTTCTGTATGGGGAAGGTTATAAGAAGAAAACGCCAAGATTCATCAAAACCCCTTTGGAGCAAAGCTGCTTCATAGCCTGGGGTTATTGCTCGCTGCTACCGCTTGTTCTGTTTGTTGTGGTGTTTTCGGGTATTTATGTCTCATGAAGAAGCAGTGGCCTTCGCTTTTTGATCCGCGGGACACGCGCCCCCATGCCAACATGGAGCTGAACGGGAAATACCCGCGTGTCAGGACATGACAGCGACCGAGCATGTGGAGGCCGTGGCACCACCACCCCTGGGCCTGCCCCACGGCCCAGCAACACTCGAGGGGCGCAAGGCACGGCCTGACCCCACACGAGGTTGGGGATGAGGAGTGGGGTGCGAGGCATGGCCTGACCCCACACTGGGTTTGGGCTGTGCTGTGCAGGCCTGTGGCTGGCCTGGGGATGGAGGCTGGGCCTGAGGATGGAGGCCGGGCCTGGGAATGGAGGCTGGGCCTGGGAATGGAGGCCAGGCCTGGGGATGGTGGCCGGGGCTGATGGCTCCCAGGCCAGCGCCGTGCCTGCAGAACACACTCCCTGCACTCATCCTCAGTTATTATCGATGGCAGAAGAAATGAACCATCCTGGCACCTCCCAGCCCCATCCAGTGACATTGGGGTGTCTGCCAAGTGAGGTGCCCTTGTCCCCTTGGGGCTGCAGCGAGTTCCCCTTCCCACGTCTGCCGGAGCGCCCTGTCTGCTCGCAGGGACCCCGGATTCCAGGCAGAGCTTTCCCATGCCACCGTCCCTCAGAATAGCTCTGCTCGCCGTATTTTTAGCAAGGCTCTAAATGGGCCAATATGTTTGATTTTCCACTGTTTTCACCCGAGCTCGAGTCCCGCTCCTCGGCAGCCTCCCTGCGTTTCTGCTGGCGGTGGCAGGGACGGGGTGAGGAGGAGGAGGAGAAGGAGGAGGAGGAGGAGGCATGGAGATGGTAGCTCTGGCAGCAAGGGCTGCTTTGCATACTTGGAGTTGTACAAAGCTGATTTTCTGAGAGAGAGAAAGACGGAGAAAGGGGTTTCTGTAAGTAGCGGAGACAATGAGAACAAGGCAGGCACTATGCCAAGCACGGGATGGCTGCCAAAACACATATCATTAGCTTGGGCCAGCTATAAGCAAGGAAATGAGAAACATATGTTGGAGAGCAAGGTTAGGAGCGAGGGACTATGGGTCAGTGACAGTCGTCCGAAAACTTTTCCCTTGTTCTTCAGCTGTGGCCGCTGGTGTCAGATGTCATCCTGACAGCCTTCATTTCTCATGACGGCCGGGCTTATTTTGGCCTGCTTGTTTTGTGTTGTGTGGGTTTTTTTCCCCTCCCCTAATGGGACTTATTGAGAGGAAGAAGAGAACAGACAAGAAAGCCTTTGCCATTTTTTTTTCCACAGTTATGGGAAAATAACCTTGTTTTCTGTGATGTTCTCTGAAATCCTCACCCTTTATAAAATATCAGTGTCTCCGGACTGGGACTCGGCCTGCCCTGGTGAAAAGAAAAGGGTGGGCAGTGTATTCCTAAGTAGTTCTTGCTGTTCTTTCTTAAATATAATTAGATGCACCTCATTACCTCAAACTAAAGGCCTTTTGTACTTCTTCAGGGCTGTATTTCCTGAAAGCCACGGCATGCCATGGCTCGCAGCATCCACTCTTATTTTACCACACTAACAGTGTATTTTTACCGTTTTTACCCTTTACCCAAGCTGTTTGCAGATTATTTCGTTTTCTCCAAGCCCTACACCCAGCTGATTCGTTACTGACAGCGTTTGAAGTTCCCGGTCCTATTCCCAGCTCCACGACGTCTCCCTTTCCCTCGACGGAGCTTTTGCTGGACAGACAGCACCTCCACGGTCACTGCTGCTTCCTGCCAGGGCTGCGCTATTCCCAGACAGAGCAGCTGAGCGGGGATCTCAGACAGTCTCCCACGGGACTCCTGCTTGGCTGCCGCTCTGCAGCAGACGACATCTGAACTCCATAGGTCCCTCTGCCAGCGCGGAGCTGAGCCATGAGCGCCCGGTCAGACCTCAGGCCTGAAATGTGGAAGAGGTTCATCCTGCTCTGGGGCTTGAAAACGTGAAACGGGAGGGTGTGAGGAAGAAGATCGGGTGTGAAAAGCCAAACCCTGTTCTCTGCATCAGACCCCTGCGCTGATGGAGGGTGCAGGACAAGCGGGGGAGAATGGGGGATCCAACCTTTGTCACAGCATGGATGGTGGCACTGGGTGACATGAATTGGGAGCAGTGGGGAGGTCCCCGTCAGCCTGGGTGCACTGGGCATCGCATGGTGCACACGGGGACAGGGGCTGGAGCACACACTGAGCTCTTCAGCTCAATTCCTTCTCCAGGAAAACCCGTGTTCTGCTGACCAGGCCTAGCCAAGGGGCAACAGGCGCAGAGCAGAAAGGGTGAGAATGTGCAAAAACTGTTTAAAGTTGTTGGATGTCTTACGTGTGACCCACACGGCATTTCAATCACACGGTCATTTTCCATTATTGGTTTGGTTTGGTTTTTTGAAGTCCAAAGAATAACTACTTTTTTTTTTTTTTAATACGGGTTCTTTAGTACAGATTTGCCACAATGGTTTTCATTTACAGCCAAAAACCATAGACTCAACTTGAGATGGTGATGTATTACACTTAGGTTATTCTGTTTTCTTTGTTTGCTTGCTTATATGTGTAGAATATTTTTCCTTCATCATTTGCTTTTGCATTCATCTCATGTAATCCAACAACTGCCCTTTGCTTACACGCTATTCATTTCGATTCAGAGTAAATATCTTCATCCCTAAACTGCCAAAAGGTTGTCAGCCATGGTTTGCACACTGCAGCAGAAAAAGGAATAAAACCACGAAACAGGAACTTCCATATCTATGTTTGTGTGCACAGTGTCTGAGTTTACGCTGGAAAACTGCTTCAGCATCAACACAGAAAGAACAACCACAACTGAACCAACCAGCCGGCACCTGCATTTTCTGGGCAGGTTTCCTAGTCAAATTCTGGGTGCAAAAGGCTCCAGTTTGTTCAACAGGAAGCCAGGACAGGAGCAGTTTGATGGCAGGGATGGGCTGTGGGCACCTGCTGTCCCCTGGCCCTTCTCTGTGCTGCCAATTGGGAGGCTCCTGTGCCCTTGGTGAGGATGTGATCACTGCAGAGCAACACTGGGATGTCCCCGTGTCCCTTGGTGAGGATGTGATCACTGCAGAGCAACACTGGGATGTCCCCGTGTCCCTTGGTGAGGATGTGATCACTGCAGAGCAACACTGGGGTGTTCCCATGTCCCTTGGTGAGGAAGTGATCGCTGTAGTGCAGCACACAGCATGTTCCTCACAGGACACCCTGACACGATGTACGAACACGCAGTGGTTTTGCAGCATTGCCTACAGCACTGGCTGGGGTTTGTCTGACAGGAAACCATCAGCCATTTCCCACCTTGGAGGCACAAACCCCAAGCGACCCTCACCTTCCTCTGGCTGTCTGAACAACGGGGATGTTAATGCAAGACAATATCCCAAAACAGATACTGCTTGATTCAAATTACAGACTCCAGCCAGCAAACATCTAAGCAGAACTGAGGACTAAGGAGCCTAACTGAGACTGTGGTGCTAATTGCAGTTGTGGTTTTCACCCTGCTCTGGGTAAGGGCTACAAAGGATTCACGCAGCGAGTGCCGATGGGTGCACACGGGCTTCATGTGTATCTGGAGGTGTTCAAAGGCAAACAGAGGCACAGCCCACGGAGCAGCAACCACTCAAACCACTTCATTTCCCTTCACCTGTATTTCATTGCTTTCACTCTATGTTCACACGTAGCGATGTCTCAATTTGATAAGGGTCCCTTGGCAAAACAGAAAATCTCCCCTAAACGCCCGTGTGTAGCGTGCAGTGACATTACTGAACACAAACTATGACACACAAACCACCCAAGGCTGCACTGTGCACGTGTGTGTGCGTGCACACATATACACACCTTGGCATTACCGATAGAGCACGTAAAAACACAACCCCTGTATCTTCAGGGGTGTTTATCGGGTAATAAACTAACATACATTAAAATTTTTAAAATGTCTGATTGAAACTCAAGCTGATTTAATATTAAACTAAATTTCTGATGTATGCCCTGAAACCACTGAAAGACTGGAAAACCAGGAAGGTGGAATCAAACCAAGGAATAAATACATACACCAAGTCCAGAGCATGTACAGATACTTCCCAAAGTGGAAACTATATCCCTGCTCCTAAGTAATTCTGTGGGAGTGAAGGGCTTTGCAGCTTCCAGGCCAGGCAGGATGACCTTTCCAGAACTTACAGAATCAAATCAAAATAGATTCAGACTTTCTCAAAATGAAACTGCTTGAAGAAGCAGCCTGCGAACTGAACCACTGGGAGAAAACAGAACACGCACCAGCAAATACACTTAAAAATGAAATTTTAAACTTGCAATGACAGCATTTATGTGCCTGTCCCTCTCTGTCATTTCTGTGTCATCCTTATCAGGGCTCTGTCAGCCCCTGCGCTGACATTTTCCCATCCTGATCGTTCCCAGGATAGAAGAGAGGGCGTTTTTTTCTCTGGGCTGATGCAAACCGCAGCTCATCCTGCAGAGAAACGTCAAGGACAGCTCGGAGCCCTAATCCCTGACCCGCCGGCCCCTTCCTAACGAGCTATTGACATTGAACTTAGCGCCGAGCCCAGATAATGCATTCTGCTGCTGTGCTGGCAGGAGGAGGAGGAGGAAGGGCTGGGGAAGGGGGGCTCTGACACATCCAACAGCTGAAATTTGGGGAAATAACCGAGGAAATCACCACGGCTCATCCTTGGAGCAGTGGGTGGGGAGCACAGCATGGGCACTGCTGGCCTGGGGCGTAGAGGGGTCCCCACGGCTCTGGTCCTGCCTGTGCCCCCACACCAGACAGGTCCCCATCCCCATCCCCATC
>NW_010189788.1:0-1744 GCF_000695765.1 Mesitornis unicolor | reverse complement strand
CAATAAAAATAAAATATTTGCAAAAGGATTTCATTAATGCTGTAAATAGCATTCACACAAGTATTCAAGAGCTCTCTAGGACATAATGGAAAACATTTGGAACAAGTGGCTTTACTTCTACACCAGCCTATACACATATCTGAAGTACAGAATCAGAGACTACCTTCAGGCAGTCACATAGAAATCACAGTTCAAAGGAGAAAAACAGTCATTCTAGAAATTTCATGCTCTCCTTTTAATTATCTGTGTTCAAGCCTAAAAAAGTAACTCTTTTTTCTTTCTGCAGCAACACAGGATCAGGAAATTCTAGCTCCTCTGAAGACTCAATTCCGATGTGCAGTCTCATAATCTAAAAATAGCAGTGATTGTTTCTCTTGTGACACTCTGTGTTCACCTGAACAAGCAGCATAATGATAAGACAAGCAATGGACACCAGTTGTGACATAGGAATTTCCAACAAAATATAAGGAAAATATTTTTCAGTACGAGGGTGGCCAAACACTAAATAGTTGCCTAGAGGGGCTGTGGAGTCTCCATCCTTAGAGATATTCAAAACTTGACTCAACAAGGCCTTCAATCATCTCATCTGACTGGCTGTGCCACAAGCAGTGGGATGGACTAGGTGACCCCCAAAGGTAATTTCTCACTTGATCTCTGATTCTATGAGTTTATCTGGAGAAGAATAGGGGAAAAAAGGGAAATGTTTCAACTTTAATTCAATGTGTGAAATAAGTAATGTAGGAATCTCATACTGTCCTGTAGCAAAAATAAATTCTCAATTAATGTTGAAGCACTATATTGAGCTTCTATTTTATTTCTTTCTATTTAATGTTTTAGACTCCTCAATGGTTAGCTATTCCTAACCCAACTTTATGTCTTTTTACTTATGTCATTCCATCTGATTGCCTTTCAGGCTTCCCTCCAGATCGTGGTGTATCCTCTTCTCCTGATGATTTTGCTTTGATGTCTGCATTCTTGTGTTTTGAAACAGCGTAATCATTCATGAAGCTCAAGTCAGCAGTCTTTTATCTCTCTCTGAAGAATGTTGCATAGAGTAGACAGTTATAAGCTAAGGACTCTTCTTTCTGTGAGCATATCTGAGTATAAATATTTTTCTGTAGCACTAACAAGACGTGCAAAAGTTAATGAAAGCAGTCTGTTTCCCAGCTCTTCCTTTGTGAGGCTGTTATCCTCCAGAGCACTCCAAGACAGCACCAGCTCTTTCTGCAAAAGCAGTTTCTTACTTTAGGATCACTTTTTTTTCTGGGACAGCTCTTGCCTTTCTGTCAGGTTATAAAACAATCACAGGATGGGTACGAGCAGTTATGTTCCTTTTTTTTTAAATCAGATTCATGTACTTCAGGAAACTGGTAGGGTTTTGGGGGGAAGGAGTTTGGGTGAGGGTTCTTTTTGTTTGTTTGAGGTTCTTTGGTTGGTTGGTTGATGTTTTTGTTGTTTTTTTTTGCTTTCACAAGCCTCATTCCAAATTGCTAATATGTGTTAGGCCCCCAACTCTGATATTATTTCTTCAAGGAACCATTTTCCAGATCCTTGACACATGTTTTCTTGTCTTCCATTGTGATCTGAGTCCAAAGAAGCTAAAACCAGTGGAGGATTTCCAAGACAGAGGCTGAGACAGAGGAATGCAGAAAGGGAAACAAACACAATAAAACTATTATCAGTGTGCATTAGCTGCAGTTACAGACACACAATACTGCAGATACTCCTCTGCATCAGTTTCAAG
>NW_010189787.1:0-1139 GCF_000695765.1 Mesitornis unicolor | reverse complement strand
TGGTCTAAATTCTTGCCTGGATCTCCTCCTCCTCTCCTAAATTATTGCTTAGATCAACAGTAACCCCATATCCCACTGTCACTTCAATTCTGCCTTCCCCTTTTTCTCCGTATCTATTCTGGCTTCCCAGCATTAACCTCAGTAGTTCCTCCTTGCCTGAAATGCAGTTTGCAGAAAAAATTGAACATTTCAAGACAGTGAGGAATTATCTCCTACCCTGGGCAGTCTTTTCAAGGCAAGAAGAAACCAGAGTTGTGTTTGGGGAACACAGCTGAAGAAGTGTGGGGCTAAAGTCAACAGTGGCAAGAATCCTGAGGAGATGATGGTTGTGCAAACAGATCGAGGACAAAGAAATGTGTCCTGGAAAGTGACTGGAAACTCAGATAACAAACCAGGGTGGGAGCGGAGGCCTAATTTCCAGATAACTGGAGTACAGAGGAGCGAGACAAGACCTTATAGGGCAAGAAAACGAGGAACTGGACGGCAAGTCTGAGGAAGACAGATGAAAATTGAGGACATGTGAAAGAAGTGAAAAACTGTAAGAAATGTGTCCTGGAAAGTGACTGGAAACTGGATTTGGAGCAGAGAAGGGAAGCAAAGCCTGTCGTGTGAGCTTTGAAAGACGGGCAGAAAATTTTACTCACTAGAGTAATCTCAAAAAACAAATGCTGCTCAGTATTTCCACTGCAGCAAATACCAATGAAAGGTACTGTCAAAGGCATCCACCTCTTTCCAACGCAGGCTCATACAGATGACTCCAGCATGTTGTGGCTACAGATATTCCATCGGTCCCTGTAGTAGGTCTGGACAGTCCAGTAACTACAGGACCCCTGTGGGTGACGCTGGCCACAGATTACAAAAGTCCTGAGGGTTTTCACTGTGTCTGTAAAAATCTCAAGTAATCACACACACACAGAGTTAACGTTAAAAGGCCATTACTAAGACAATACAAACAACTCAAAATTACATCACTTTAGAATTCAGGTTGCTTGTGTGACTTGAGTTCTGCTGTCCCATTATAGCCCCTAATCACTCCCTTCCCCAAAGAACCATAGCCCTGCTGTGATACACCAAGAGTGTGCTGTGGATACAGGCAGCTGGTGAGCGGCTTGGCCTGGCCTTACAGCTTTGTATAAAAA
>NW_010189786.1:0-912 GCF_000695765.1 Mesitornis unicolor | reverse complement strand
TGGGAGGGACTGGGGGGGCACTGGGTGGGTGACTGGGGGTTACTGGGAGCACTGGGATGTAACTGGATGGAACTGGGAAGTGACTGGGACCGACTGGGAAGGACTGGGAGGGACTGGGAACACTGGGGAGTGATTGGGGATCACTGGGAGCACTGGGAGGTGACTGAGGAGTGACTGGGTGGTAACTGGGAAGGACTGGGCACTAACTGGGGGGTAACTGGGAGCACTGGGAGGGACTGGGATGGACTGGGATGGGACTGGGATGGACTGGGATGGGGAGTGAACTGGGACTGGGAGTGAACTGGGATGGGACTGGGATGGGACTGGGAGTGAACTGGGACTGGGTGTGAACTGGGATGGGACTGGGGCGGGACTGGGATGGGACTGGGATGGGACTGAGAGTGAACCGGGATGGGACTGAGAGTGAACTGGGATGGGACTGAGAGTGAACTGGGATGGGACTGAGAGTGAACTGGGATGGGACCGGGACGGGACTGGGAGTGAACTGGGACTGGGAGTGAACTGGGATGAGACTGGGACGGGACTGAGAGTGAACTGGGATGGGACTGGGAGTGAACTGGGACTGGGAGTGAACTGGGATGGGACTGGGACGGCACTGGGAGTGAACTGGGACTGGGAGTGAACTGGGATGGGACTGGGATGGGACTGGGATGGGACTGGGAACACTGGGCGGTAACTGGGAAGTAACTGGGCACTAACTGGGACCACTGGGAAGTGACTGGAAGGTAACTGGGAGGTAACTGGGAGATAACTGGGAGCACTGGGGAGTGACTGGAAGGTAACTGGGACTAAAGAGGAGTAACTGGGACGTTACTGGGCACTAACTGGGAGGTAACTGGAAGGTAACTGGGAGGTAACTGGGGAGTAACTGGGAGCACTGGTGGGGAATTG
>NW_010189785.1:38339-39363 GCF_000695765.1 Mesitornis unicolor | reverse complement strand
TATATATATATATATTTATACACACAGAGTTGAACATGAAGCTGAAAAGTTAGTAATGAAGTAAAAGCAAATATTTTTACAGACCTTTGTGAGTCAAAGTAGATGTATTCTATCTAGCTTTGTACATTTCCTTCAAGCATTTTATATACCTCACATTAAGCGGAACTGTTGCTTCTCGTCTAACTTCCATAAAATCTGTTGAATAGAACATAAATGGCTGTGCATTTGACAGCTTGAAAGATGAATATGTAGATGTGTGCAGAAAGCATAATTTGACAGATGAGTGGTCTATTCAGCAGGGCTGTAGTGTTGAGGTCTCTAACTGCTTGATGTGGACAATGATAATCTGAATTTTGTTACATTTGCCATTTTTATACATTCTGGTTTATATAGTTTGAAGCTAAATTGTTAATCGGTTCTTTTCTATGGCAATCATCACTGCTTCTCTGAAAGAGGTATCTGTGCTCTGCTTGGTATATTGTGTATGACTTAAGAAACAGCTCTGTATAGGAAATAAAGTGAAAAAAATCTAATTTTATTATGTGAGAAAACGTTTGAAAAAGAATTGGCTTCTACAGTGAAATCTGCCATGTGGAATCACAAGCTACCTACATGCTGGTGTAAAACCTTAAAGTTCTCTTAGCTGCTAACTAAAGTTATTGTTCTCTCTAGTTTCAGCATTTTCCATCACAATGTCATTAATGAAAGAAACTAATGTTACTAGGGAATTGTTAGTTTCACATCTGCTATCTGTGAGACTGAGGGGGTTGAGGGTGGAGATTATGGAAGTGAGGAAATGAGGTGAAAGGAGGCCTTTGCAATGTAATAAAATTACACTACTGCAAGATTAGTATTGTCATTATGGTATAGCTAGCAAAAAAATGCCCTACAGCTAAGATTTGCTACAAGCATGTAAGTAATGTTTATACTTTATTTTTGGCTGGTAGCTATTATGTATTTTAGTTGTGCTTTGTACATAGAACAAAAATGTGGCCAAGAAATTGGAAAATTCTTTGAGCTCTTC
>NW_010189785.1:7594-38308 GCF_000695765.1 Mesitornis unicolor | reverse complement strand
CCCCCCTTCCCTTTACATTAAGATGTTACTTATTCTGCCCTGAAGTATAAAGGAATACATTGTAGTAATTTAACTGGGAAGCACTGAAATCTTAAACCTCAAGAAGGGCCAGGACCTGGGCAATATGACATAACTCAGTAAATAACACTATGATATATTTTTTCTCAGCTTATTAAAAAAATTTGCTGTGTTTATTCTTTATAATTAGTTTTTTATATTTTTGAATTTTGATTTTTCTATGTGCTTTCTATTTTGATTGTCTTGTGTTTTTAGCCTTTCTGTTTGTAGCAGTCGGGCTCATTTGCTATTCCTGAGCTCTTCATGACTTTCCTTTCACATATGCAGACTTTCTGCTTGTTTCACTGGAAATGTAATCCTTACAGTTATTAATTTTGCTGTGGTTTCAGTGCAGTGAACACATTTTTAAAGGTTTATTTTACTGAAAGCCAATTTACTTTATACTTGACAGCTTGTAAAAAATATAATCTACTTTCTGTAACGTGCCTGAGCTTTTGACTTATCCAGGTTGGTCTTCTGCCACACTTGATAGCCTTTTTGCACATTAGAATGTGCTTTGAGGAAGTGTTCTTGAATGTCAGTCAGCTCAGCTCTCCTGAGCCCCTTGGCCATTCAGAGCCATGCCCTATGAGATACAGATACAGATCCCTGAGTAAGTCAAAACTAGGAGAAGTGGCCTGCCAGGCTTCTTCCTGATGATAAAAGTTGAAGTCTCTGAGGATATGAAGGTCAATCTGATGGTGGAATTTAAGAACCTGAGAAAACTGTGCAAGGCAAATAAAGATTAATTTTACTATTTAGCTAACACTTAATTTAGCCTCTAGACTTCCAAATGGTTCATTGTCAAAAAGGATGCAGGGAAGTAATTTTTTCTACTTGAGCTTGTAGCCTTGTGTTAAGAGGAAGGCATCTCATTTCAGTCCGTAACTTCCTGTAGAGGTGCTTGTTAAGATACTGTGGACTATGTATTTCTACTATTGCACAAATGCACATTAAGATACTAGAAAATGTATGTTTGACCATTCTTCCCTCCTGTATGTGCCTCTGATAATAAATGACCAGTTCTAATTTCTTTTAAAAACAACAACAAAAAGATTTCAGGTTTCAGACTATTCATCTTATACTCAAAGTGAAATTGGAAGTCAGTATGAAAAGTTTGGGAAAAACAAGATTTTAGAATCTCTTTCAGTGACTCTGCTGGCTGGCTTAAGAAACAGTATGATCATTGTACTGCCAGTTGTGTTTGTAGGCACGTAACAACCTGTGTGTTGTATAAGTGAGTAACTCTGGCCTGTAAATTCCGGCATTGTCAGTTTGCATCTTTGTGAGTCTGGTCTTAAATGCCTAAATTGCCTAATCCTGGTATAGGCTCTTAAGCCTTGTAGGTGCTTTTATTTTATGTAATATAGTTAAGTGTTGGTGTTTGTGCCTGAACAAACGAGTTCCTACGTATATTTCAGAGGCATGGGTCTATGGAACTTTTGAATAAAGTTAAAAATAAAGATTACCTATGTCTGGATACATAAATAATCAACTGATTAGGGCCTAAGTTTTCAAACTACAGCTGTAAATTCATTAGAGGTTGGAGAGAGAAATTTTAAAAATAAATTTCAGCATACGTTATCTGTAGGCTAGTTGGTCTTAATTTGCTCTGCAAGCATCTGTCATGGTTTAAATAATTTCTACTGTTTTGGCCAGACTTTTTGGAATGTTGTTTGAAGTGGTAATAAAAACTATTTGTGTATTTAAAGTTATTTTCTTTGAAGCCTTTTTCCTAAAATTTTTCATAAAAGGGCTATCTAGAGAGTTGCTGCTACCAAGAGAGATTTCAAAATTTGTGATGCAGATTGGCCTGTTTTGGCTAATTTCAGTGTTCATAATACTTACTCATAAGTAAGAGTAAGGGCATCATAAATCACGTGAAGCTTTGTTTCACCATGTGTTAGGGAAACATATCTCAGAAACTGTACATTGTCTTTTCTGTATGCTGCTTATTTTTTTTCATTGAGTGGTTTTTAGAGTCACCCTGTGGTAATAACTACATGATTTTGCTGTTACTGAAACATGATTTGTGTTACTTCTTTGGGTTTGCAGCGTAATTGTACAATATTGTGGGACCTCTCCTATTAGTGAATAATCTAGGCTTTCATTAGTTATTGCAAACAGCAGCTGTTTCTAATAGCAAAATAGACTTTCACTAAATGTATTTAGATAAGCATTTAAAAAATGAAGACTCATAAATCTTTCCTTTAAATTTCTAAAGGGAAACTGCACATCATTGTGAAAACATCAATAACAAAATAGAAGGCTTGAAAGAAAATGACCTCTTCATCCCACAGTACCATGTAGTAATAGAATTACAGGAAGAAAAGAAGGTAGGGGCACTTCAGCTTTTCCCTGCTATTTGAAAACTAATTTATACCTGGATTTCAAGTGTAAGGCTTTTATCTGCAGGATGAAAAACCACTGCAATTTTATTGAAAATGAAACAAACTAGTTAAGAATGAAATTTCATGAGCTTTCCTTTTTTTTTTTTTAACTCTCCTGCTTCACTGTCAATCCTGTGAAAAATTTAACAACATAAAATTTTTGTACTTTGTAGACATTGTGAAACTGAGTTATTTTCACACAGTTTTGGAACGGAATGTTAAAATTGAAATCAAATGACTCATAATCATAACTCCTATCAGAATTCATCAAGATTCAATAAATGTACATAAAATATATTTTTAATAAATTACCTATGCTATTGTTTTGGTTTAAAGTGTGTTTTATACTAAATAAATGGAATATTTCAGATGAGATATTTTATTATATAACATGGCAGAATTTTGAACTCTTTAGATATCTGTGCAGAGAGAAGGCTTAAGCTACAAGCAATTGCTTTAACTTCTATATATTATTTTCTTGTGTAAAAATGCTTTCTTTTTACATTTGCTAATAATAATATTTTTAGAGACTACAGTTAAAATTTTTAAAAATCAATGCTTCACTAAATCCAACTGCATTTTCCCTTTTGACTTAATTTTCCATGTTTCCAGCAAAATGTTTGAGATGTGAACTCCTGTCATTGTACTTTCTTAGTTTTTCTACTTTCACTCAGTGTCACTATAGAGAATTATAAGGTAAGTGTGATAGATACTACCAATTTGAGGTGATGAGTGATAGAAGACCATCAAGCATAATCTTTCAAAGGTGTGAGCACTAGAAGTAACTAATTGGAAAATCATTAAACAAGCAACAGCTATTCCTGGATCAAAGGACAGAAACATTTATAGTTTTGAGAGAAAGCTGCAAATAATTCATTTTGTGCATGTGAAAAGTTGTGTTAAAATTCAAGGAACTTAAGTATTGCGTGGGACTTCTGAATTTTGAAAATCTTTATATGTAGATGCAAAACTGAGAACAGATATTACTTTTAAAGTGCAAAATTTCAGCTGAAGGCTATTATATCTAAGACCATTGTATCACTTTACAAAG
Source organism: Mesitornis unicolor (assembly GCF_000695765.1). NCBI lineage: Eukaryota > Metazoa > Chordata > Aves > Mesitornithiformes > Mesitornithidae > Mesitornis > Mesitornis unicolor. The sequence goes on along the minus strand of NW_010189785.1, from coordinate 34,810 downwards.
AATCCTGAAAGTTTTTGTGTTAGTATAGCAAAACCTGCAGAAGCTGTCTGATGAGATCTCTTGAAATAATGAGGCTGTCTTGTGAATATTTATTGTGAACCACAGCTTCTTATTTGGAATATTTTCAGGTGATAATTAATGAGTAAGTTAATACCTTATCTCACGCAAAGGCCTAAGGACCAAGCAGTGACATGAATGGGCGGAACTGCATTAGTGGGAGGCAGCTGTTCTCTTGGCGTATGATCAGATGTGTGCCATGCTAAGAGGTCTAAATGGGAAGTTGTACCTTTTTAGCTTTTTTATACTTCATCCCTTAACTCCTAATAAGTTAGTTTAGTCTTCCTTGGGTGTGCAAAGCCACATATAAGAGGAAGACAGAAATAATGACATAAAGGGATACACAGAAGGGTGTATAAAAAAGAAGAGTTGAGAGGACCCAGCACTCCTTTTACTGAGGAAGAGGTAATGCAGAACACTAGATAGATTCTGGAAGGAGGGGAAAGTTGGTGGTTGTAGGCAGGTAGTCATAAAGAAGGAAAAGATGACTGTGTTTTTGCATGTTGGTAGAGTTTTTGGTTTGATTCCCCTTCCCCCCCCCCATATCTGACTTTAAAGTTCAATAAAGAGGTGATGAATGAATATTGCTTATTATTTTCAAATTACATGAGATGTCTGATGAGGTTAATCTCTTCAGGTTTCTCTTAAGTGCTAGTGCATAAAAATTTATTATAAGAATAAAATTATCAGATTAAAAATGTGTTAAGTAAGAATGAAAGTTGACAGTACAACTCAGCAACTGAGGTTGATGAACAGTGTGTTGTGATTACCTTAAAGAGATCTCAGTTTTTTAAGGTATGCAAAGCACAATTGACCAGGTAAAAAGCATCTTTTTGTCCTTAGCTAGGATGGTATGCACAGTTAATGGGAGCATGTGGGAGATAATCACATGAACAGGTAGCTGAACTCAGCCTTGTGCATGGGGATTGAACGCAGTAACTGGAAACCTTAGTCTTGCAACCAAACTTAACCCTGAGCTTTGAAATTGAATATGCTGGTGTCTAGGAAAGATTGCATACTAATTTACGCTTTTTCTATTGCAAAGGCATTCATAACACTTACTTTCCTGTGGACCCACAGATTTCTGAGAAGACTTGAGCTTACAATGCAGCCTATTGATCAGAGTAGTATCTTTCCTCAGTACTCTTTTTTCAGAAAGCTGGTGAGTATCTCATGTCAATGAGTCTGCAAGTTCTTAGTCAGATTTGGTTAAGAGTGACTAATAGATTCAAAATTATGATGAAAGGATGAATTAACTTATTGGACACATGAAAGTGTTAACCATGACTATTCTTCCTTCTAAAGACAAGGCTGCCAATTGTGATGTTTTTAGTCATCAGCTCATTCCAATTTAGATTTACAAATGTTAAAATGTTCAGTTGTAATACTGTATTTCTTACAGTGTTCCTTCTGGGAAGGACAAGGGTTTTCTAAATGACCTTATTGAGAGTTTTCGTGTCATAAAATATTTGGATTTTTTTTTAAGCTGCATTTTAATTAGCATTTCCAGAGGTTAGAATGTTTGACTTTGGTGTGATGTCTGTATGATGCATTTTGAGTGATTTTTTTTTTTAGGGTCAACAGTTATTCACCCCCATCTCCTTTTTTTTGATGTAAAAATTAATAGACATAATTTTATGAGTAAGAAATAAAAGGAGGCAGTGAAGTTTGTAGGATTGATCACTAATTTTTATAAAGTTATTTCTGCTGACTATATTTGTATGGTCATCTTATTACATGATGAACCGCTTTAAAAATAATAATCAAATTTTATAAAGAACTGTATCTTTTATCCAAAGCAGATGCAAAATAAAATTGACTATCGAGAGGGGAAAATATCAACAGGTAAAGTTGTAACAGTCTTGCTGAAAGTGCAGGAAAAATAATCTCTGAAAGTATGAAGGGACTTCTAAATGTCATTTTGCTTATTTAAAATGAAAAGTTAATAAAATCAAGTAAACAAACAAACTATAGAAGGGGCCCTCTATCCACTCATCTTCTTGTTTTGTCTGGCTCTCTGTGCTCACAATAATGTCCTGAAAAGAAAATAAGATGTATTTAAAAAGTGCAGACAACAGATTATTTTCTTTAATACATCCACAATACAAAAAATATTTTTTGGGAAGGTGTAAGTAGGAGTTTAAAAAAATGGTTTATGAATATACTTTATTGTATTTTGCAGTTCTAAGAATATGTACAACTCTTACATAAGAAATACTTATCTGCTATGTTTCTGAAAATTTGTAATTCTGGCACTTATACTAAAGATAATTGCAGTTGTGCATGATTACATGATGAAAAAGGAGGCTGCATAAAGCTATGAAACAGGGGGCTTTGTAATGCCACAAAACAGGGTCTTGTGACATAGTACAGAAAAATAATAGAAATTCAAAGGAATGGAGATGGACTGCATTCCATTGCAGTGTATGACAGAATTGGTAGCGTCTTAGCGGGATGGCTGGCTTGTAGTAACTTCCTGCCTTCTGGTCTTTAAGGTGAAATAGTTGCAAATGTATTGCCTTGACTTTTTTTAAGCTTTGATAAAAATAGGCTAGGTATTTCTAAAGAAGAATTAAGTAAGATACAGGTAGTTTACCCTTGTTAAACAGTGTTCCCTTGAAGACCACTACCATGGTTCAAAGGCTTGAGTTGAGCTTGGCAGAGAACACGTCCCAGTGAAGACTCCTTCTGATGTGGCTGAATTAAAATCTGAGAACTGGTGTTATAAAATACCAACTTAGAAGCTTATCAGTAGGCTACTGCAGGTATCTTTGAACATGCCACTTGATGCTAGCTTCAGTATTGCACCAAAGATGGTCTGGTTCCACAAAGCCCTTCCCCATGGACAGAGCTATTGCCCTAGGTAGAGGAATGAGTGCTTGTTGCAGACTTTGGTCACTGAAACCATGTGCGGGATTGGGAGAGCAGAGGCACACAAGCTGGCTATACCAGAGGATTGCTGTGTAGTGTTGGGCAAAATAAGTATTAATATATATACAGAATGTAAATAAAACTACAATAGATAACTAATTTTGGCATTTTATGAGGTATAACTGGGTTCTTTTTGTTACAAGAAAGTAGTCATTATGCAATGAAGAAGGTATGTTTATTGTGGGTACTTCAGTCAATGTGTAAAGTTTGCTGCTCCTAATTTATTTATAGCCAATTTCTTGTATTGTTAAATATGTACTTAATATGAAGAACTATGATCTTGGAATTCATGAGTAGCTTACACATTCAAAAGCATGTATAGGCTGTTCTTAAACTGGGAAGTAGGAAGGGAAGCAAGGAGCTTATGAGATTTAAGAAAAGAAGGTTTGATCTAAAAATCTGGTTACTTTTTAAAATTGCATTTCTATTTTGTGGTGAAAAGTTCATAAAACTGTTTCTTCAGTTTTACTAGTATCATGAAGTTATTTCATGTTAAGGAATTTAGGCTTTTAAAGAGACTTCTTGTAATAACTTTCACTGAGCAAGTGCAAAATAGTATTTTCTTGAATAATTTCACAGAAAGGACTAGAGACTCAGATTTCACTTGGTAGTGCTACTGACATTGTATCAACAAAAATGAGCACAGTTTGGAGAAGTGCTGTCAGTTTCTCATTTCTTCCTCAGTACTAATGAGTTTTAGGTAGCTTTGTTCTGAATACCTCGAAGAATGCCAAGGATCAACAGTCTCTAAGTGGAATGTGTGTCAAAATTGTGGCATTGTTATGAGAAAGGGAAATGTCAGATGCTGTAATAGGATGTGTACATAGAGGTATAACCTGTAATGCATGTGAAATAATTCTTGCTAGCTGTGCTACGCAGATGAGACCTTACCTGGAGTATGATATCACATCTAGTGTATTTAGGGTAAGGAAAAAAGAAAGACAAATTAGAGCAAGTTTAGAGGAAAATAATGAGGCTACTGAGAGATTTAGAGAATGTTTCTAGATGGAACAAATAAATGAGCTGTGTTAATGTAAAGAACAAAGGGGGACTTAATGTAGTAATTTTCAACTATGCAAAAGCTTGCTGAAGAGAAATGGCAAATAATGTGTTCTCTAAATCCATCTATAATCAAGATGAGAAAAGCTTTAACCTAGAACAGATCTGTGTAAATGCACTTCTTTCAAAACAGTTGTTATCAAAGGTTTGTAAATTTGATCAAATTTTGTTCTCCATGTGAACTTTGGCTGGATTTTTTCCAGATTCAGATTTCTGGAAGGTTTTAGTAAATAGATGCTTTTATTTTTGAGAACAAGGAACATTTCAGATGAAGAGAGATATACTTTGTCAGTAGCAAAACTAAAATAGAATTCTGACTTTGTATTTGATTAGCTCTAATGCCCTAATAGAAAATGATTAAAAACTTGAAGCTTGTTGCCAGTTTAGTTCCCATTTAATTACTGTGTCTACGCATATGTAAGTATTGAACATACCACATATACATAGTCCTATAGAATTCAGGATATCCTGAGGTTCAAAATACATTCACTTGCTCTATTTGGTAGAACAACACTAATGATTCTGTGTTTGAGTTAATCACCAGACTGGGAAAAGAGATATCTGATTCATTTTCTCAAAATAAAATAGTTGAAATAAGTAAGAGCTGGTGGATATACTATGTTACTATCTGTGACACAAGTTAGTGTTCTTCTATATTCCTCCTGATCTGTGAAGATGCGCATTTTGAGGAAGGAGGGTAGGAAATGTGTAACAGCTTTTTCTATGTGAGTTGAAGATAGAATGTAAGGAAATCGAGCAAGATTTGGAAAAAGCATTTCTCCCCTATCATACATCTAACTAGTTGATCACTAGCTGCGTCCTTTGAACCACCACTTGTTTTCAGATAATATGTGAACACATGTATCAGAAGTTTTGTACATGGTACCTTTTTATCAGCCTTCCTTTTAAAAATATCTGCATGTTTCACCTCAGAATTATACATTTAAATTAGTTTGCAAGTTAATCTGAACTTGTGAATACTAACAGCAATTTTCCCTAAGCAGTCCTAACCTTCAGTGCTTGTTTAACAGCTATGCTGTACTAATTAAGTATGCAACAGCATTTTTTAACTCAGGTGTCTGTCTTTCCTGCAAACAGAATGATGCATGAGTGAAGCATGCAAATATAGCAAAATGAGATTCTGTCCAAAAGACCTTTAAAAAAAAATTAGGTGTGATGATGGGAGGATTTAATTGGTAGGCTCTATTAGACTTCTGTGTGCTGTCTTCTTTACTTTTAACAAAGTAGGGATGTCTTCTCTGTATGGACTATAAGTTTTTAAAGCTACACTATAGTTTCTCAATTATAATTACATATTTAAAGGGAAGTGGATATTATGGATAAAAATAGAACACACATTAATGTAGGCCTAACAACTAGATTTTACTGGAATTGTAAGTCTTTCTCATTAATAAATTGCAAAACAAAGCAGTCCCCTTCAGAATGTTCTGTACATATGCTGTTATGATGATATTAACACTTGAGTTTCTTTTTAAATGCTAAGGGCATATTTCTACACTGTGACAGCTTTTATTTGCCAATAACATTGTGAATAATCCCATGAATACACAACTACTTTTTTTGCTACACTTCACCTATGTTTAGTACCTGTTACTCCAGAGGCTTCTTTTGTAGTCTTTGTTTTGTTTTGTTTTTGCTTCTTCCTCCTCTCCCCATACCTCCAGCCTCACTACTATTAGTTTGTTCTCAAAGGATAAATCAGTGAAAGCCTCTGTTATAAATCAGCCAACCATATGTAGTTAGTTTCATCTTGTATGTAATGTTAGTAGCTTTTTCCAAAGGGGAATTCTCAGGATCATATAGATTGGAATTACTGGATCTTGAAGAGCTTCTGTTGCCTCAGGCTAAAGACTGAGGCTGCTTAATCATTTCAGTTCTGGGAACAACAGTAAATCATCTATGAATTTAAATCTGTTTGAAAAGGTAACTTAGACTGGAGTCTCTCTTGGCATGTATTAGGCAAAACTGCAATTTGTACCCTCACAAAGAAGGCATAAATTTCCCTATATTTACCAGAAATCATTGCTTATATGCAAGGTAAGTTTTCGTGTGTCACTGACTCATTAATTTTATATGGATTTTTAAAATATGGATGAAAAAGCAGGTTCAATACATACACAAGATTAACAACTATTTCCAATTCTGTTCAAAAATAGTGTTAGGACTTAAAAGTAAAAAAGGTTGGTTTTTGTCTTTTAATACTGAGAATTAAAAGTTGTTTGGTGTTACCTTTTTTTTCATTCGAAAATTCTAGAGTTTTTACTGGGTTATGACCTTGATAAAAATGACATGACTTCAATCAAGGCAAAAATTCACTTTTATTTTTAACCTTGGATAAAAGCATAACCATACTCTTTACTTCTCAAATATATTTTATCCTGAAATGCCAGTTCCTCCCTCCCCCAGCTCCCATCCTCCTGCGTATGAATGTATTGAGCCTTGCAAAATGAATGTGCTGGGATCGTGATGTTCAGTTTGCAGTTAAGAATGTAGAAGCCTAATGAAGTTACAGGGCATGTTAAGGTTTATTCAACAGATGAGTGTGGCAAGGAATAAAACATTGTCTTCTAGTAAGGATATCTTCATTTTTATGAGAGTAGCTACTGATGCAACGTATTATAAGTTTAATGTTACTACAGGTTGGTTGTTTGGTGTGTGGTGGGTTTTTTTTTAATTAAATACACCATCACTTGGTGTATCTGACTCAGTGGAAGTAACTATAAGAAGTATCTTTCCCAGTGGGTGACTTGCAGCACTTAGTATATTTGAGTTTTCTCTCTCTTGTTAGTTGATTTCTTCTGTAGTTTTTTTTTTTTTTAAAGAACTTAGCTGATTCTAAAAGCAAGAAGTCCACTTCTCCTCAAAAGTTATTACTTTAAAACACTTCTTTCTGTTTTTAACTTTATGCATAATTTTATTGCTTCTATATACTTTCAGATAATGCTGTGACTTTGCTTTGTTGCAGCTGTTTATTAACAATATCCTGGTGAATCCTGGCAGATGGTAACATTCTCTGCAGGTTTCACCCCACACTAGCTCAAAGTCATAACATTTTTCACTATAGGATGGTTTTGTTTTGTTGTTTTTCTTTCTACTCCAGAGAGATTTCCATCTCTGGGGTTTCCCCACTGCAAATTTTTCTGACACTTGCTCACTATGTGAATTGATGAATGGTTTTATTTGCATCAATACTTTGCTCATGAGTAGCTGGCTTTTTTAGTGCTGTCACCTTCATGTGGAAATAGGCAGAATGAGTCAAATCTTCGCTAGCTTCTGCGCTAATAGTGATTAAAAAAAATAATCCATTAAGTTGTCATCTGAGTTCACTGTAAAAAGTTCCTTTCTATAAAACTGTCAGATTGTAATATTTAGAAAGTATGAATAAACGTAGAATTTTGCAACTGGTAGCTATTTCCTTTAAGATTTTTGGTTTCACTGTTAGTGTCAGAGGTCACGTGTTTGTAAATTACTATAAATATTGGGAACTTGTATATCTCTGGGCAATAAAAGTAATTAAGTCCTCAGAAGATCTTTGTTTCAGCTTCCTAGGTTATTTCAGGTTGTTCAAAGAAAAATAATAGAAGGTTGGGTTCTTTTTTTTTTTATGTGGGGGGGTTGGTGCTTTTTTTCTTTTTAAATGGGAGAAGACAACATTAAAGTGTGTGTGTATTAGGGAGTGTGGCAGAGATATCCTAGTAAGACTAATGATTACCTGAAATACTCGTCTTTGCTTTTGAAGCTTAACCCTTTTGCTCATCAATCAGTCAGCAGTGGCAGGTAGTGACCATTAGGTGGATTCATTAACACCCTGCAGCCTTCTTGTATAGGGTGACCCACATCTGTCTTCATTAGAAGTTTGCTACTTGCCAGTAGTGAGCAGATGGGTCATTATAGCCTACATTGCCCTCTGGGCATACCTGGAGGACAGACAAAGTCGTCCGATACAGGACACAGATGCATATTTACTTCATAGAAACGGGGCAAGATGTTTCTGTTAAGTTTAATAACATTAGGCTTTTTCCTCAGACCAGCTAGCTCACACTTGGTGGTTTTCTTTTTATTATTATGATTTATTCTGTCTGATACCTGCTTTGAGAATGTGAAAGTATGGCTGAAACAGAGACTTGAATTATTGGTGAACATTTCTTAAAAAATTAATAAAAAAAATCATAGTGTAAAAGATGCAGCCATGCTGAACTGTCAACCAGTATTTTCACTCTAACTCTAGGTGCCAATTTCACAATTTTGTTTTCTTTTTCTACAACCAGAATATTTTCTATACAAATTAAATTAAGATTTTTTTGAAGAATTCTCTGATGTAAGACTTAAGATAAAATTAATTCATAGTCCTGTTGCCAAGAAAGGAAAGTAAAAGCCTTGTTTCTTTATTGCTTCAGCATTGCTATTTACACTTCACAAGTTTACATCCTGTTGTACCACCATGACTGAAAATAATTTAAAAAACCCATCAAAATCAAAGAAACCAAAAAACCTGCATATTAATTATTCACTGTGAGTTGCCTTCTTTCAAAACTTTAGAGTAGTTAAGCATATATTTTCAATGTTAGCAGCATCATAATTGGTATTCCACTTAAATGGTTTTTTTGTTGGTGGGTTTTTTTGTGTGGGTTGGTTGGTTTTGTTCGTTTGTTTTTATCTGTTTTGTTCTGTTATTTTAAATTCCTTTAGTCACTGAGTTAATGCAAAGCACTCTTAAATGTGAGAAAAAGTGATTTCAGTGAGCAAGCCTAATTATGACACTAGCTTTTCTCCTAGAAATTTCTGCCAAATGGAACAGGAACTACCTTTACCAGTGAAGCAAGGCACCCCTTTCCACTTTAAGAAGGTGTCACTGAATTGTAACAAACAGACACCAAGATGTTCTTCTCTTCTTTAGCTTTTTGTAACAAGCTTCAAGTTGTTTGCTGTATTTAAATAAGTATATAATTTCTTTCTCCATAATTTAGAACAGGTAATAATCTTGTCCAGTTATTTTTGTACTGTTGAGAGTCTTCTCTTTTTTTCCTCTTCTAAACTGTATTTCTTTTATTAAACTTCTGTGAAACTTTATTTCTGTAAGAAAATGTTCATTCCACGTGGATGTGTGTGAATATATGCTTTGTTGTAAGTGGTGTGACACTTGAAGCAGAATTTAAAGGCAAAAGTATTTTTGAGCTTGTGCCTGTTTTAGTAACAGAGGCCATTCTGCTTAGGAAGGTCTGATCTTGTTCCTTGATTACATTTAATGTAAGAAGAATTGTCTATTCTGTTTATATTTTAAAAAAATAATGTGGTCATCTTTGGTTAAAAATTAGGAATAAATTTTGTTGAATAGATTTTAGAATAGAATAGGTTTTATATATTAGTGAAGAATACCATTAGTGAAGTTGTCAGAAGTAATACACTCATGAATGATAAAACTGTAATGTTTGAATTTGTGTGTACAACAGATGAATTGGACAGCAAACAAAAACATGCTTTCTACTTGCAAGTAGAGATGATTTATGACAGTTAATTCTGCTTGGCACATGGAAGGGAGTATTAATAGTTTGTCTTGTGAGAAGTGCAATATCTTGCTGCTGTTGCTATATTTTATCAATTTTTTTTGTTGAGATATACTTCGCTTTTGTGCATGATAAAAAAAGGTGGCAGGATTTTGTTGCTGTAATTTCAGGAAATTACTAAATTTATTCATCCTTTCAGTTTTTGAGAAATAGCATACTGTGTTAGCATGTTCTATGTATTTATGGTCTCAGATTACCTAGAAGTAAAGATCATATTCAACATCCATCTAGAATAGTTGCATGTATTTACATTGTTTACAGAAGCCATTAAAATGATCTGAGAGGCTTTGATTTAAGATTGCATAGGTAACATCAAATGGCCTTGTTGTACCTATAGTTTGCGATACAATCTTTAATTACATGATGACACTGTGTTTTCCACAGGATCTTGCCTTGGGATATACAGAAGAGATAGAGATCACTGAGAAAAGTGTTTTTTATTATTTCTCTTTTTATCTTTCTCATTCTCTGTGAATTCCCATGCTATATGTTGCACATCCTGCTTACCATGTTCTGAAATGCAGGTGATTAATTTTCTTTCTAGCATTGCTCTGCTGCTTGGTGTAGAGCGTTTTTAACCTCTCTACAGGTGTAAAACGTGCCATCTTTCTTTGACTCCTAGTCATGCTCATTCTCACTGCTGTTGTCCTCTGTTCTTTTGGTAACTTGCATTACATTTTTTTCATTCTTACACTCATCCTTGGCTTTCTGATCCTCTGTTCTTTCATTATAAACTATGTTTTTTCCTTCAAACAGCCATCTTTTCTAATATAGTCAAAAATAATGGGTAATTTTCATTTTAAATGACTGTTTGATACAGTTATGTTAATTATTGTTTATATCACCAGAACATTTTTTATGCACTGTAGAACTAGCTACAGTAATTACTAATTTTTTTAAGGAAGTCAATATCTTGCCTCTATATCCAGTAATTTATTGGAAAATAGATATGGGAATTTGGATGCAAACTAAAGGCTTTGTACTGACACTTGATAGAACCTGAAATGGATCAGTATTAACAGTAAAACTGTAATGAATATAGTTACTAAAACTAATAATTATATATTAATAAACTTTCCATTGTCTTATAAATAGTAGACTGTAGTAATTTTCAGATAGTGATTATTGGAATAAAAGTTGTCTGATGACTTTTAGTTATTTTGTATGCTGGTATTTATCAGTCTATACAAGTACATGCTCCTAAGACCTCCTGGAAAATGTCGTATGAGTTCTATTTGCTACCATTTAATTTCTTTTATCGTCGTTTCATTTGATTCTCACTCAGATTTCATAGCGATACATGATGTGATAGATAACAACACATGCATGTTCAAATGAACTACCACTGTCATGTTTATATGTTTGATCTGGTACATATCAGTATGTCTTATCTTCTTATTAATGATTTTTTTTTTATCACATGCTATTTTTCTTCAAGAAATATTAGCAAAATTATTTATTAGCTTCCTGAAAATTCTTATGACGGCATAGAAGTTTTTTTCTGTTTAAATACTCTCCTCCTGACCAGAAGTTACTTGAATCTGCAAAAGGACGATACTGTGTCACTTCAGGTTCTGTGTCTATTAGATCTGTAGTATAATATTCTGATGATATTTGGTAGATTAGATTACATTTCCTGCCAGCGATGGTACTGAGAGCTTTTCCACTGTCCAGTACCCTATCAAGGCTGCCTATTGTATGTACTGTCCTCATGAGACCCTCTTGTGGAATTCATGTTCTGGCCTGCTACCTTGTCTTCATTCAAAGTGCTTTTTCTTTTAATATGTTGGACTTGCTTATTCACAAGCAAGCTTCTATACTATCCTCTGTGAATTTTCAGATACCCTTTGAGGTTGAGAAAATCCATGTGCTGAAGAGATACTGTCATGGGAAGTTAACTTTATATATCACTGTGTGGTGGTGGTGGTGGGTTTTTTTGGCTTTTTTTTTTTTCTTAAGTGCAACTTGTTGACTGTAGGATCTTAAAGAAACCACCATCCAAAAATAAAAAAGCTGTGACATTTTTGTGCAGAAACCTATGACCTTATTTGTCTCTACTGTGTATTCTGTGTGACAGCAAGCAGAGTGGCTAATCCATCAAGTTCATGACCAAACTTTATCCAAACACAAATAACTGTGTGTTTTCTTCACAGGAACACTGTTAGTTCATTTTGTACCTGGAAAAGATGTGAAAGATACAATACAAGTTCTAATGTGGTTATCAACACACTTATTCCATTTAAAATATGACATTATAAGTATTAACTGAAGAGCATCAGCAAAAGTATAATTTTGCTGATAAATTAATGCTGCTTTGTAGTTCATTCAGTATGACTGCTTGATCTTCTTTTCATTGGATTACCTTTTTTAAATTTCAACATGTAGCTGGGTGACCTTTTAAGATGGCTATTTATTCCTTGGAAGTGGTGGCATATGAACTAGCACTCTAATGAACTAGCACTATCTAAGAATTGCTGGTGCCAGTCTGTGTAGTGTGAAGTTGCTATAGTTGGAGCACATCTGTGATGGCATAAAAATATACTTTAATAAAAATGGCTCTTAACAGTGAGGAAACAGTCTCATGTTAACAAAGTTTTAAAGCTGTTACTCTGTTGTGTACCTGTATAGATCCTTGTGGAGACGATGTCTGATGAAGGGTCTTCTCTGTGAAAACTCTTGAGGGAAGAAAATGGGGGGTTTCTGCTCAGCGCAATAGGAAGAGACATACAACACTGCAATTTGCTATCAGTTATAATCGTTTACTGGTGGCTTGATTAAACATAAAAAAATTATGCAAGGAAATAATTTTCTTAAGTGGAACCTTTCAGAATTAGTGTTACTTCAAAACTAATTCATTTTCATGCCTGATGTTTATAGCTTAAATGCAGATCGACAAATTTGACCCTTTTAAAAAGATTGCTATAATTTAGCATCATTAACTATTTTCAGCATGATATTAATTAGAATATGCAAGTTAGTCGAGCTTTTTGGAAATTAAATTCATTTGATGGAGGCAGTATTGATACAAGGTATTACTGGCATAATGCTATTTTACATTTTTTCTCAAGAAGAGATTGTTTGTTGTATAAAGAAATCTTAATAGAAGTAGCTTTTGATATCTGCAGCTATGTTGTAATTTGTATAAAAGCTTCTCAAAAACTGGAATATCAAAGGCCAAGAAAAATCTGTGATATGTAATGCTGATATAGCAAACTTTTGTTACTTCTAAACTTCCAGTCTGGTTTAGGAGTTAGGGAAGTCTTGACCAATTCATCTTTAAGTGTTATGCCTTAGTACTCACCAGCTGCTCTAGTAACTCTCCAAAGCACATAGACATAACTATTGTTGTTTCTGGACAGAGCAGATAGGGAAGTGGTGTTAATCTGCTTTTGCCACTATAATATTACTCTGAAGTGCACTGAGCTACATTCTATCATCTGGTGGTCAGAGAGGGTACCTTTGGTTGGACATAAGTGTGTTATTCCATCCTGTGATGCTTTTTGCTCTGAAAGTATTTCAACATAGCTCTGGCTGTACTTATGTTAATGTGGCAGAAGCATGAGAAATTTACATACTATCATGACAGTAAAATTTGACAATATAAGGTGTTTTTTAAGTCCTGAAAAACTGTTTAGATGTGTTGTCTTAATAATGATTGGAACTTGGAGTTCATGCAGACAATCTAAATACTTTATTGAATCCTTTCTGTATCAGTAGGAAAAGTTTCATTGCTTAATGGCAGTTGGAATACTTTGTCTTTTATTGGTAATAATGTGTGGCTTAAACAGCCAAAACCAGAAAAAATAACTTAAGTAATCTAATAACACAAGACTTGCACAATGCATTTGTAAACACATGGTTTATGGAAATTAGTGTACTACTTGTAAAAAAAAGTAGAAATATTCTGTGTTATTCAAAGACAAATTTAGAATGAATGAAAGCAAGCTCTGGGAGAATACCCTGTTTACAATTTTTGAAAATACATTGAATGGAGATGTTTTGAACTTGAGCTTTTCTCTATTCAATCCATTATAAAAACGTAAGGTGATGAGGACTTGCAAAAAAATCTGTTGTGGGTACATGTTGTATACAATAAAATATCCAGGAGCCAGGAAGTGACAGGACTGTTTTAAATGTAAAAATGCTACCAGTTTCAGGTTCTGTGCTTTGTTGTATCCCCAATTACTATGAGGAAAAAAATAGGTAAACTGTGATATGGGCTGTTTAATCTATGTGTAAGAGAGAGCCAAACTCTGGGTTAAGGTAAGACTTAGCTAAATGCAGAATAAGTCTGTTGATAAAATTAGTTTTGGATCCTAATGGCTGAGAGAGTAGCCATAATTTGTTGTACAAATTTATTCAGCAATTACTTTGAAGAGTAAATTTCCTCCCTAAATAATGCTATCTGCTCAAATAATAAAGAGTTTGTTGTGAAGTATGTCAATCTGAACTAGTAACTAGTTAATACCATCAACAAAAAAGCAGAAACCTGAACAAAGTTCTTTCAATGCTATAATACAGAACTCTGCTTTAAGATATTCTTGTGTAAATAAGGTACAAATCTGTTGAAAGGTTGCTAAGAAGTAATTGTGTGAAGACTTTTTTGAAACTCAGCTCTGTCTCTGGGTTCTTAAGTATGCTTGAGCAAGTGGGGAAAAATGCTCACGGCTGCTGTGCAGTTTAACTTTCACTCTGCACGGTGAATCTCATTTTAGCCACTACAAATGGATGCATTCTCTATATATAGTACTTCACATAGCAGAAGTGGTTTTTGGATCAGGATTTTGTTTTAGTATATTTGCTAATACTTAAGGACAACTAATTTGATAGTACTTTAGACCTTTAAAAACTCTTCTCCAGTCTGAAAATCTGCAGCAGACTTTTAGAAGTAAACTTAAAGTAGTTTGTTTTTGTCTGTGTTTTCACTTGTACACTTTTCAGCAACAGTTCAGCTCTATGTGGCACTGACATTGTCTTGAGTTAGTTTGCATTTCTCAGTATAGAAAATATTAAAGACTCAGAGAGTGTTGTAAAAGCCATTGATATCAAAACTGATATCTGGCAGTTGTTAGAGGAAAAAGATACAGAATTCCAGTTTCTGGTTCTGTCAGTGTAATGCATTTTAGGAACTATCTCTTTGGAGAGAAAATGTTTTAAAGTCACAGGACAACAAAATGGTACTAATGTGCAACCAAACAGAACTAACATGCTTAAATCAACATCATCATAGCATGGAACATGATTAACACAGTATGCAGTATTTACACATTAGGAAAAAGTAATTTTCACAGATTAGTGTGAAATTTGTATTAATTTACATCAAGAGGTATGCTTTTTTAAAATGATGATATCTTATTAAGTCTGCAGATGTAATGTTTGGTGCTTTAGTTGCCACAATAAAGACTTCCATATCTTAAAAATAAAAATAACATACTAATTTTTTTTTGTGTGTAAAAGTGAAATAAATTGGTGATTTACAGTTTTAAAGAAATTATAAAATACTTTTGGACACATTAATTATCTTAAAAATAAATGAATTAGGTCTTTAAAACAATAACTCTACTAATTGCTTGACTATCTCTATTCCAGTATTCCAGTTGTTGCTGATTTTTTTTAGCCAGTGGCTGTCTAAAGTACAATGAATGGATGATTTGTGAGCACAGGAAACAAGACATAGGATTATATCTCATTTGCTAATTTTCCATTGGCAAACTCTGGAGACCCTCCTGTTTGTGCATGGGAGCACTGCATGTTTAACTATCCCCACTGGTAAATATTCACATCTGAGGCATCCATCAGTATCTTTCTTGGCCCAGGGGGTGGCTTTTTAAGCACTGCTAAGTCCAAGATTGGTAGTGAGGAGTAAGTTCTTTGGCTGCAAGTTTCTAAACTATGTTACAGTGGTAAAAGACTTAATTGAGATTAGTTTCACTAAGAAATGTTATAAATGGTTGTAGACTCTCAGATCATACTCTACAGAGTTTTGCATCTCTGATGTCATTTAATGTGTTTCTAAAATCTGAATTTGATGAAAGAAGAGGTGAAGGAGCCCTGTACTTTCACAAGAAATGGTTGTCTTGCAAAGGCTAGTGGATTGAAAGCCTTCTATGACATCTCTGGATGTGGGGATTCTGAGCATCTGTTTTGCATTTGAGGTAGTCCATTAAAAAGGAGTACAAATGCGTAACATATTTTGAAGAACTTTCTTTTTCATTAACATTACCTGGTTGTGCTTTGCATACTCATGTGTGTTATTTAGTAACATATATTTAACAAGTAAAAGATTTATCAAGCTATAAGATACTAAAGTAAAAGAGCAATGACCGAACAGGGTAGAAGCATCTAATGTAGTTGGCATTCTTCAAAATGAAATAACTTTTTACTTTTCTGATGGTTAATTTTTTGAGGTAACTAATGCAGCCCTACTGAAACAGTTATACATAAATGTTTTGGGTGTTTTTTGTGTTTGTTTCTTATAAGATAGGTAATATTACCACATGCTGATGGAGTTAATGAGAAAAACAGGTTTTAAGTAATGAAATGTACTGACTGTAGAGAGAAAAGTTCTAGGTTGGTCATACAGTGGGATTTAAACACATTTTAAGTAAAACAATTGATTGTGTGTTGTCAAGAATAGATACCTTTTCGGGATTATTTTTTTTTCCAGAACTAGAGTCTGACTGCAAGTTAAAGTTAAGTTAGTATAGCTATAAGAAAGGTATCTACTTTTTAAAATCACTGTTATTTACCCTTAGCAATTATTTTTTAAAGTATATGCTTCTGTCTTACTCAGGTTGAGTCAGTTGATATTTACTGAGTAGGTAAACTCCTGAGGTGGATCTTATGTCCTTATATTTCCATTAACTGATATTTCTATTGGGTATGTGCCGCAAGGTTTTGGTGATGGAGTGGGGAGGCTGCAGGTGTGGTCTCTGTGGGAAGATGGCTCTGAAATGGGCCCACCACACCACAGAGCTGAGCCCATCAGCCAAGTTGATAAGTTGGATCGATGTTTTGTTGAAGTATTTGTTTATGTTCTCAGGGAGAAAATAAAGGTCTTGTAACTTGTAAACCAGTGATCTGTTCTGCATAAGTTTAGGACTAAAATCTAGGTTAGGATTCCTTTCTTCATTAAAATAGGGATGAAAGTGTTTTCAAGTATAAGTGAAGTTATTCAGAATTCACTTCTTGAATCCATATGCAGATATTCCAGACTTTTGAGATGCGAGTGTAAATATACAACAGACTTTTCTACTGTACAAAATAAATATATTATAATTCATGGTTTGTCTGCTTCAATGTTCTTATACTTCCAAAATATACGGTGACACTTTCTGTAAGGAAAAAGAAAACAAACCCAAAACATTCAAGTAAAAGGACTGGTATGGCTGTCCTATTCGTATTTCCATCACTGGTTGTAATTCTATTCATAGGTATCTGTGAATTGTTAAAAAGGCTGTAAACAAAATTTGCTCTTTCTTTCATGTTGTGCTTGTCTTAGAGCATAGAATAAGAAGTTTCTGAACTCTCATGAAGACTATAGCTGATAGCAAATGTAACTGTGTGGTTAAATAGCCCTAAATTTGTTTATCTGGTACATGTTTCCATCCATTCTAGACTACAGAATACTCTGATGTTAGTTCAAGTATTCTGTTTCCTAATAAATGATTCAATAGTCCAGTTTGTATTGTAATGATATCAGTTTAATGAAAGGGTAAAAATTTGAGACTGATTATTAAAATCTGTCAAGCTTAGTTGTAAACATATGTTTTTATAGCAGAATTGCCCAAAACAAAATTATTTCTTGCCTATTGCAGTAAATAACCTGCATACAGTAGTTTTCTGTGCTCTTAATAGAAAAACCCTATTGTAATATAAGCAAATGTTACCAGATAGAATAAAAATTTAGGAAATGCATAATACTAAAATGGAACATACTGATTTTTAAAATTTTGGAAAATAGGGGTGATACATCAGAATTGTATTGCAAGCAATACCTCTAAAGTAATTTACAATGCTGTGTTTATCATTGAAATAATTTTTTTTCCTGAGAAGGCTGAGATCCCATCAAGCATTTAATATAACTGTGTGTTTTACGTACTTATACAGGCTTTGCTCTCTGTAAAATTAGTAAACTTCTCAAATTGTGAAATGAAGAAAAAGGTGTCTATTATTTTTTTTCACTTGCAGCTTCTAAGTTAACTTTCTGTCTTGGAGACTGAACATAACTTCATGTCCCATGATTGGGTAGCCTTTGTTAGCAATGAAGATACTGATCTTACTTCACTGCCGTATTTACAGTGTGGGAGAGAACATATGTAAGAGTGCCGTATCATCAGAAGAAGTTGATGTTGCTTAATAATATTCACTACAAATTATAGCAATTGGTTTTCCTCCAAATTAAAGGCAAGATATTATACAATAAATGCTACAATTTCTGGAATACTTTCTTATAGATTTACATATCTAGTTAGGAACCTAATGGCTCTTAAGGTTTGCAGATGGAGTGGAACAGTTGCATGTGCATTATCAACATGAGTTTGTATAACTTAACAAGAGTTAAAATGTTTGAGCTCCCACCCTCGTGAAGTATTTTAAATAAAAAATGCATTAGGACTATAAGTGAAGTTCTCTCAGTTGAACTATTATTATTCAGGTAACTTCAAAACCTACTTCCTCTTGAATTGCTGGAAATGGCTTTGAATGCCAGTTGTAGCTCTGACATTCGTGACAGAGGGGAGTCACTAGGCTGACAGGAATGCGTACATGGATCTTGTATTGTTCTTTTGCTGCTATTCAAATTCAGAATGGTTGTGATCCACTCAAGCTAAGGAGAAGTGTGCATACCTTAACTGTTTACCTGTTTTCTTCTGTGATCGTGTGAGCAAGTGAAGGTCAGTGAATTTGATATTTGCACTGGTGACTGAGAAATGATTTCATGGAGGAATGTTACTTCTTGTAATGTGTTTTGCATAGGACTTTAAAAGTAACGTAACTTAGGAATTCATTTACTTTCAGTGAGACTTTTTTTTTTTTGCTTAGTTTACATCTAACTATAGTAAATTCAGTTGGCCAGGGATTGTGCTCCATAATAATGATAAATCGCAGACACCAAGGCCAACTGGCATTGCACGACTTATGTCCATAAAGCTAAATTATTTTCCCTTAAAATATATATGCAATAAATTTATAGTTCTTTCTCCCTTTATTGTTTTGCTGTGTACTAGTTGACTTGTGATATTTAAGTATCTGAGTATTTAAGTATCATATCGAATACTTGTATTCAATATGCACCATTTATAGAGACAGCACTGATATAAATTGCAGATGGAAGGTGTAATTTTTCAAAGGTAGGCATGTCTTTGAAAATGTCTGTAGCTGTACTACTAATGTATGGGTTAATTAAATGAACATTTTGCATATTGTCAGCTATTCATATGGCCATGTATTTGTGCACATACATGCAAAGTATTTTGAACAACTAAGTGTTGTTATTGCTTGCCATTAATACATGGTTGAAAATCACTGTGACCAGAAAGATTTAAGCTGGTAGCTGCCACTGTGTCTGAATTGCGTTAAAAGAGGAAGAAGGAATGCTGTAAATGTACTATACTGATGTAAGCACTTTCTATTTATGTAGCTTCTGAATGCACTGTAAGCTATCACTGGCATATTTTTTCCCCCTTGTGCTTCACTAGAGATTTCCACCTGAGTAATCAATCACACCAGCTCTTGGCACATATAATGAACCATGCACAGTTCTCGAATCCTACAAAACATCAGGAATGAAAGAGGTCCTATTTGATCAAACTGCTGTTTGATTTACTCGAGTCTGCAAGCTAGAAAATATAGCACGTTTGCAATTAATTCCAATAGTGCTTGTATTCAGGGTATAAAATTATATTGATAAGACTGATATTCTAAGATATTTGTAATTAATCTTGTAATTTAAAATGCAATAAATATGAAATTAATTTGAAATTAAAATACTCTAAGGAGTAGAGAAAATGTACATGTTGGATTTCGGCCAAAGGAATGCAGATATTGTTTTCAACTCACTATTATTTTGGGTTCATAGGAAATATGAACACTTATTTATGCAAACTGATTTATAATAGTATGTTATGTTTACATCATTTATAGGATTGCTACCTAATGAAGAAGCAAAATGTGTAACATCTGTTATTTTTCTTCTTTTCCTCTTTTTTCCCATTTAGAACTATTATTAAATAAGATTATTTCTCTAAAATACAAGCTTTATAGCTAACTATATCAACAAAGATGCAATCTTACTATGGAAATCATGATTTTACATAAGTGAATAGTGCATTATGCTTTCACTCTACTATCAAGATTGTATACTCATTTAGTAGTGGTATTTGGATGTAAGACAAGTGGCAGAATGCATCTCTAAAAGACACATTCACATAGCATGTTCTTGTGGTTGATGCATGGATATGTAAAGTCAGTGATACTTGGTGGCTTATCAGTTCTTTTTGGTCATCTGGTGCCTTCTGTAGCTTTTTTGCATTTGCTCCTCTTTGTTCTGTCCTCAAGTGTCATGTGAGTCACCTGCAACTCAGTGGTTCTCTTGAAGCTCACTTTTTACTGTGACAAAAGTAGCAGTTATGTTTTATCCACCAACATGCAAGCCAGTTGTCTGTGCCATTTATGTAAATTATGCATGTACTACCACTATTTTTTTTGCCACTTACACTCAGCACTGAAAAGAGGGAAATATTCAGAAATACTTTCTGAATGATGCCACAATGTCATCCTAAGATCTCCTCACACACCCAGTCTCTGGCCCTGATCGGTCAGAATGAGAGGTATTGTCCTTGGCACCTTTTAAATTTTCTATGCTGAACTGCATGAATAATCTGGAACCATTAACTTAACATACTGGTCAGAAGATTTTTTTCATAGCCCACCATACTTTGAGGTGAATGTTCTGAGACTTTCTGGGGGTATGTGCTCTGATAGTAATTACAGGGACTCAAGATACCATGTTACCATGTATTCAAGTTTTTGACATAAAATCCCTTGTCTGATTCTTGTAAATAATATTGAGGACATTACTGAGAAAGTGATATTCATTCTTTCTATGTTTATCTGTGCTCCTGAGGGTACACCTTTAGCTCCCTTCTCCTTTGCTGTTGACCAATGTTAACTATGAAATAGCTTTTCAGCTTCCCTGTCAACTACTTACTAGCAAGCCTTTAAATTACACCTGGAAGCCTTATGCTTGTCCTCTTCTGTTGGACATAGTTGTGTATCTCATTATATGCCTCAGTTCTGAACACTGTCATCAGCGATTATGCAGTAAAATTTGCTTCCCTGCTATCAGTCCAAATCTTTCATTAGCTTATATTGTTATGTAAGTCTGCACAGTAGTTACCCCTCTACCAAAAAAAAAAAGAAAATAGAAAAAAGAAGGGGGATAAGGAGATTTCCAGAAGAATTACCTTTTCAAATCTTAAAGAAAAAGAGGAGAGCACCCATATTGGGTGTGGACCAGCGATCTTTAGTGTAACTCTGATATCAGTTACAGCAAAAAGCGTTTTTACCTCCAGACAGATTTCACACCTTGAAAAATCTGATTCAGCACTTAAATGGTCATTGTGTCCCAGTGGTGAAATCCCCATAGTATTGAAAATGGAAGTTTTTTAAAAAATGAATATTTGGCATGTGTAAGTACAGTAGCATTTGGATCGTCAGCTTCTCAATGATTACTTTTTTGGAAAATAAAAATTTTTGTATGCCTGACCCTGCTGCATCAGATAACTTAAAAAAATACATCTTTAAAAATAAAAAAGATAAAAAATGCCTGAGAATTTTAGAAGTTATTTTCTTTATTTCCAAATAAGTAATGTGAGTGAGTAATGTCCAGGTGATGGTGAGACACTGGCACAGGTTGCCCAGGGAAGCTGTGAATGCCCCCAAGTGTTCAAGGCCAGGCTAGACAGGGCTTTGAGCAACCTGGTCTGGTGGGAGGTGTCCCTGCCCATGGCAGGGGTTTTGGACTGGATGATCCTTAAGGTCCCTTCCAACCCAAACCATTCTATGATTCTATGAATGTTTTGAATAATTTTTTTTAAGTAAAAAGGAGAACTAACTAATGAAAAGAGAGCTAGGCACTGAGCATGCCCAGACAACCATGCCTACACGTTTGTTCCTGAATTTACTTTTTTGTTCTTTTGTAGAAATGATGATTTTAAAAGCAAAAGCAATCAGTTTTGACAGTTTTTGACACATAAAGCAGAACACATTTTACTGAAAATGGTCTTAAATTTGGATTTTTCTGTGCAGTTAAAAGGACTGCTTATGATTATGGTGTTACATAAATGTTAGAGAAGAAATGCCATTAAAAAGATTGATGGTGAATTGTTTTTGGAATAAGAAGTTCTGAGGCTCTTTAGCTTCCCTACTTATATTTTCGTTGCATAGTATTTCTGCTCTTTGTCACAAATTCCCTATCTCCATTTAAAAAAATCCCTTTAAAGTATGTTATTCACTACTTACTTAATGTGTCACACAGCCTTATAACATATTGCAGCCTGGTTTTGTCTAAATCATCATCTACCGAAAGGAAGCATTTAAGAACATGATTAATTCTAAGCATTGTAAAGTTCCATTGCCACAGCTCCATGTTTATGTTGAATCACAGCTGAAAGCAAATTATCATCTGATTATATTTGCAGATGAATAGCCTATTGTTTTTTGAAATACATAAACTTAAATTGTTAGTCCTTCTGCCCTAACTTCTAAGAGAATAATGCTCATTCATCATTGCTGCTATTTGAATACTTGAATCTAATTTGAATAGAGTGCGAAGACATAGCTCAACATGCTAAAATGAGAGAAGTGTGATTAGAAAGTGGATGAGTTGGGAAGGTAAAATAAAGATCACAGTAACTGGATAGTTAACAATTTCCAGATTCCTAGAGTATCATATATATTTACTATAACCTGCTGTATCATCTTTTAAGAAGAGCCTTAAAACTAGCACAAATATTTTTATTATTTATTTTCTTGTTTTCAGCCAAATAATGTAAATTTTAGGAATGAATTTTATAACAGCGGTGGGGATTTGTGCTGCTGCAAGGCCTTCGCTTGGCAAATAGTATCTGCATTGTATAGTTATGCTTGTCTGAGGTTATACATGAGGTGATGTTTGCAGGAAGAGGAAAATTATTTTTGTTAGAACAACAGATATAGCATATATATGTGTGTGAGGAGATATGAGAAGGGGAACAAAAGTTTTTGGGATCTAGAGTACTTCTTCAGGTGATGTTTAAAGAAACATTTTTCCAGAATGGTCACATTAAGAAGGGATTTTGTACCTGAAAATTCACCTCATTTCTCCAGTTTAAGTGAACTACTGTAGTAAAAGGAGATCTTTGTATGAATTTTGTGGCCCCAACCAAATGCTAAGCCCATTAAGTGTAAAGGCTATTGAAGTGAGTAGGATTACTTGAAGTGAAGTACACTGAAGGCCTCTTTTGGATAGGACTTCAGAATCTGTGTGTAGTTGTTTTGCCAATACTCTACCTCTAGATTTCATCAGTTGCAAATTTTTTGTGAATCATGTTGCCTTCTGAAACCAAATCACATCCCTCCTGGATATGTCATGGGCTTACTTGCACCCACTAGCTTACAGGGCAAGTTAGATAATTATAGTCTAGTTTCTACAGGTTACCTCAGTTATAAAGAGAACAGATTTGTGACTGCTTAATGCATCACTCGTGTGTCTCTGGAAACATGCATGTTTTTTATTTCTGTATCTATTTTGGAGCCTTTTAGAAAGGACAGATCTCTTCACAATGCTTTCAGCAAACTAAAAATTAATCCAGTTATTTAAATCTACGATGTAGAATGTAGTAGAAAGTTTCTGTAAAGTATGAATGATAAAATAAGCTGAAGTTGGCGCTCCACTATGAAGTTGTAATCACGTAAACTGGTGGTAGACTGCCATTGAGCTATTCATAATATGTAGTACTCCTAAAGAGGACTTAAATATAGTCTTTTATGGCTACTAATACAGCAGTATAACGTACTACTGATTCTGTCCTTTACTTAATCTTTCAATTGCCATGCAACTGAAATGTACTGAGATTGATTAATAAGAATTGCTTGGATTTAAAAAAAGTATAATAAATACCTTAGTATGTGTTAAAACATTTAAATTCATAAAGTATTTTTTTCAGTGACAGGGATACATTTTATTGTGTGTATGTCTAAATGTCTGTCAATTCTGCATAACATGATAGGAGGATGTATTAGTACTCTGAAGATATACATTTAAATGTTTTCAGTTTTATATGTAGTTGATGCTTTAGGAGATATTCATGTTTTTGGGAGGTAGGGAATAGGGCTCTCATTTGTCTCTTACAGTATCCACCATGATTCCTTTTCTGTGTAACAGGGAAAAAAATAAATTAAACCCAAGTCCTCTTTCTCTATCATTAGTAGTCTAAAACTTACAGGCAATGGGAAAAGTAACAGAATTCAGTTGTGACTTTCTGTGTTTCAGATGGTAAATTTTAAAAGCATTTACAAGGTGTCATACCTAATTTAAAACTATTTTTTTGTTTCTTTACTTTTAGAAGGCCCTATAAACAACGATAAAAACAGTTTTGTATTCTGTTATCCCTTAAATTTAAGTCTTACATGATGTTATTTGTATGTACCTGTTCTTATTTTAAAAACACACAATTTTGTATTTTCATCAACACTGAAAACTTTTATCTTAATATGTTAAAGTGTTGCATCTCTCAGTGCTGGAAGTCTGCCTTCAGGGAACTGTGAAATAAACATCTGACTTATCTGTGAGGGGTATGGTAAGGCTGATCATTACCAAACACGTGCATCAGTACTAATAAAACTATTTTAGTGCTAAGATCTTTTCCAGAGAGAGCCATCTAGAAATCCAGATAATTGAAATAGGGACCCCAGCTGGTTAGAAATGTCTTGAAGCTTTTTATTTTCTTTCTGAGCAACCCTCTGTTAAGATTTCTTTAGCATATTAAAACCAAACATAATTTTTTCATTGGTTTTGGTTGACTTCATCTTAGAACTACTTTAGTTAGAATAACTAACAAGAGAACTGTAATTATGACAGTGTGTGATACAACAAAAATGTAATTAGTACTTGAAAATACTGTCAACATTTTTAATGTAATGGAAAAACTACATTTTGGATACCACCTTACGGAGCTAGTAGCCTGATTTAAATTATGGAACAGTAGGAACAGAGGTGCTCTAGAGGATACTCTCTGAATTAAAGTTGATGAAAATGCAGAACACAGTTTTGCAAAACTCTGATTTTAGAGTGCTGGATTAAATCAAGAAGCATGCTAAACTCTCTTTTGCAAATAAATAAAGGATAAGATAAAAAAAAGTGTCAAAAGAAATTATCAGAAACAAAGCAAAGGCTGCTAAAGGGTTTTAAAAAAGAAAAAGAGTCTAGGGAGGAAATATACTAAGCTGTACTACATGTCTAGATTAAGATTCAGCCTTCGAAGAACAGAGAGGAAGAAACAACAGGGATGAAACGAGATTGAAGAAAAAGAAAAGGAATTCAGGAAAAAAGTTTGAATTGATTTAATGAAAAACAGAAAAGTAGTGAGTGATGAAAAACACCATGATTCTAGTAGCAGTGTCATACTTAATCATGAATCTGAAAGAAGGCAAGTTCAGGAATGGTGCTAATAATGATAGAGAACATAGGCAGAATGTAAAAGATACTGAATTTTTTGTCATTTGATACTTCAGATTTGTTACTAATGGAGAAATAGAATGCTGAACACAGTTTTTGAAAATTTTATTTCTGCCAATATGGGAAGATTTTAAGCATTCTGAGTGTGAAATATACTTGTGCAAAATGAAAGTAAATACAATTCTGAAAACACTAAGGTTATTTTCTTCAGGTTAGTAAAATCCTTGTTTTGCTAAAGTAACTATTTTGTAACTTTATTTCATTTTCAAGTTGTGAATGCATGTGAAGTATTAAAACCAAGGAGAATAGAAAATCTATAGCATTTTGAGTGATTTAGTAACTGGATTGCTTCTAGCTATGTTCTCTCTGCAAGTATATCTTGCGTAAGCAGTGAAGTGGCTTCTATTTAAAGGCTAAATCATTTTTAGTATATTGTCAGAATCATTGCTTTCATACTGAATTGTTAATAGAACTACTTTGGAGCCATGTTAAAGCTAGTGTGCACCATCTGCCCCAGTTAATTGAAGAGCTAAGACTTGCCGGGTTATTCTATCTAATTTTAAGTTTTAATTTATATTGTAAACCTACAAAACAGAGATTCCAGTTCAGTCTTTTGTATGATGCCTCTGTCTTCAAATAGGTTATGGATGTTTTCATTCTTGAAGTAGCCAGTTATACTATGAAAAATAAAAAGCTGGTTACAGTTGTCAGTGGCAAGAGTCACATCTTTTCTTCTGTTTAACCGTAGCGTATATTGAATGGTTAGACTGTTTCCTGCTGTGTGTTCCCCCCAGCATTTTTTTAATTGAAAAAGACACAACAAAACACTTTGGCCTAATAGGTGAATATTTATAACAATAGATTTATGATTATAAGAGTACTGGTTTAAAAAACTGATACTATAATACACATTTCTAAATCAATATACAGAAATAAATATTTGCTAATTTTTGTATATTTATATTTTATTTACTGTGTGCATACCTATGAGCAGCCAATTTTGCAGAAAGGATTGATGTTTGAAAGACGATTGTCAATAGGAAAGTGGGCAGAGCAGCTAAGAAAAATTATTTGCAGGAACTAGCTGGTTTGTTTCTGAAATGGATTTAGCATAATGAACTACGAGAAGGCTAAATAGTTGAGGTGCCATACTATATATATGGCATGGTATGCTTCTGTGTTAGGCTTGTTTCTAGAATATGTGAAGGAGGAGTACTTTTTCTCCCTGGTCCAGAGGGACTTCTGTTGTAGGAAATTAGGGAACCCAGAGAAGAAACTGCTAAGAAAATGTAGTCAAATGATTTCCTCTGAAGATCACATGTGAAGAGAAACTGGAGATGCTGAGTGAAATAACCTGTTACTTAATGAAAAAGAAGTTAAAGATGGGCAGGAGCTTAGGGCAAACAGATGAGAAAATTTCCTTGAAGGTGTCAGTTCACTCAGAACAGCTGAAGCAGCTGCAGGTGGAGCTAGAATGGAAAAGAAACTCCCTAACTGAAGTATTGCCTCAGAGCTGTGAGAGTGGGTGTGTTCAGTATAAATACCAATCTAAAATTGAACTACATCATGAGAGCTGTTAAACTCGGTGTGTTTACTACCAAAACATTTGCAGCAGGGTCTGAAAAGCAGCATCTTTGTCAAGTGACAGGTCATACCTTCCAGATATGTTCCTCAGTTTTTATTCCCTTTGATTCTATGGAAAAAGACGTGTTCTAGAAAAGAGAGACCTACATTTCAGGCTAAATTATATATGTAGATTATTTTTTTCCTCCTTCCTCCATTTTTACTTTCCACTTGAGAGCAAGTACTCGATCAGGCTGGTGTGTTATGCCTTGGAGAGTGTCCCAGGTTCACTGTGTATTGCTT
>NW_010189785.1:0-7563 GCF_000695765.1 Mesitornis unicolor | reverse complement strand
GGAATGCACAGTTTAACTCAATTTACTATACCTCTGTTTTTTCTATTAAGGCTACATTCCTGCCCTCTTCAGGAAAAGCAGTCCTATTAAAATGACATTTAAATTGGCTCTTTGAGGCTTAAAATTTTGTTAGGTAGGGATAATAAAAATTTCCATTGTCTAGCATTTATGATACTGGTAATTTCTTGAGACTACAGTGCTTTGAAAACACATGGTGTATAAGCAGTAGAACAATAGTAAAGCCAAGTGAAACTGAGGCTTTCTGCTTACAAAGGTATTTAGCTCCTGGAAATTTTTGCATGATTTCATGTGGGATTTTAAAATTCATTTTAAGAGATAAATTACTCCATTAACTTTACAATAGGTAGCTATTATTTTATGCTTATCTAATGCACTGATACCATATGTCAATGGAGATCTGTGAGCCTCTAAATGCTTTACATTTATTTTTGTCATCTTGTAGTAAATTATATTTCTGGAAAGTAGCACTTTTTGTGTAGCTACTATGATCATATTTAGATACTGTTATTTCTTTCCAAACTTAGTTTTTGCAAAATCTGTGCTCAGCTTGCTTTTTGGGAAATTGCACGTGTTAAGCCTGTTTTGCAAAAATAACATATATTTTCCCAGGCACTCAGTGTTTCATGTACAAAGAGTGTACTTGGTCACTGGTTTAGATGGTTTCATTTTTATATATATTAGCTTTATGATAAAAATCAACTTTCTATCTTCTGTATTTATTGTCTTCCTTCTTACAGTAGCATCTTTGGAGATGATCCTCACAAAAATGCAGTTATTATATGCATTGAGGATTAAAAAAAGACCAACTCTGGATTTGAGTGTTTCTGAAATGTTAATTTATGACCAATGTCTTTTGTAGTTTTAATCAATATTTAAGATAAACTCCATTTTACAAAGTTGACTTTTGAATTGAAGTTAATTTGTCAGATTTATAATGGGATTTTTATACTTGATGGGATATATATGTTATTTAAATATGATTTTTTGCAGCTTCTTTATTCTCTTAGTAACAAATGTACTTTGCCATAACTGACACATTCCATTAACAGTGTCCTAAAAGCCTCTAGCTGTCTTTATAGTCCAGACCACAAAAAGTTGACCTGCTGTGTAGATGGCCAGCCATGAATGCCAGCTTTACGGTTCTCATACATACCTGTTGTCTAAAGGTTAAGTTTAGTAACATAATATGTCTTGTGTCATGTTAATTGATTGAAAGATACCAGCTGATAAAATCGCTGCACTGAAGCCAGCAATTTCATACCTTCTATTTTGCTTGAAAACAAATTCTCAAGAAATGTGATACGGCAGCTTTCTAGTAGCTAGTCCTTCTTGTATATAAAAAAGTGGATGGATTTCCTGTTAATTAACACTTTTTCAGAAGTACAAATCATGCAGAAATAGAGAACTCCCAGACTTTTAAACTACAAATTGATTAAATAATGCTATGTCTTCTGTAAGTATAGAACCTGGCCTTACCATGATATCAGTACAATCTATATGCTTGGGAAACAGTAAATAAAGAAGTTTTGAGACATGTCTGAATTACTGAATACTTGAGCAAAGTGAGAAAATGACAAGGGTAGAAAAGCTAGTGAAATAGAACTATAAGCAAGCTAGATACAGTCTTTTGTAGCAGGGGATTATAATAACTGTGCACAATACAGTAACAGTGATAGACTTATATCCTTGGTTAAGTTTTGCGTCACAAACCAGCAACGTATACACAGCCATTTTAATAAAACTTAGCCAGCTCCTATAACTATAACTTGACCACAACTGAAGAAGGAAAGCCTAGTCTTTCTTTTCAAGTCACTTATAGAAGTGTCAAGTATCTGCCTTTCTAGATTTTGTTTTAGCTAAAAAGTTTGTGATAGATCTCAATAATTAGAATTTCTTATTTTGATCAGTCACCACTTCTAGCCTTTCTAATAATATTTTCCTTTTTTTGATAGTATCTGTTTTAATGCTTCATTTCTATGGAAACTGAGATAGTAGCTTCTTAGAAATATTGTTATGTGACCAGAAGAATATCACGCTCAGGAAGGTGGCATTTTTTTGAGAAGTAGGCCTCAGATTTTATTACTGATGATGAATTCTTTTTCAGTCTTTTGATACTTCTGGAAGTATTGAAGTCTGATTTTTCCACTCCCTAATATATCCTTGTTGTAGAAGTTTGAGTGTTTGTTGATCAACCTCTGAAAATTTTGTTTTTATTCAGGCATGGTTATGGTGGTTTCTTCTCATACATTTTTTTTAAATTATTGTCTCTTGTCGTTTCTGAGCATTATAAAATTCGTCCTTTATGCACTTTTTAAACAACAGATTGTCTTGTTTTAAATATTTGTTAAATATTCTGAATTTACTACTCTGTGATAAGATGAACTGTTTATGGACAGATATTTTTAAAGGGAATTGAACTGTATTGATTTAAAAATAAAATGTCACCAGAGTCTTTTATGACCACATATTTCTCATTTGAAAATAAAAAGTAAGGATCTACTCTTCAGTTTCTTTTTTGTTTCTTTTTTGTTATGTCATCTTATTCTTAGCAAGAAAATTATAGTTAGAAACCATTGATAGGTAGCCAACCAACTGATACTAGCAGTTTTCTGTTTGATTTGTGACATGCTCTTATAAAATGTAGTATAACTATGTAAGAAAGGATTTTATATGAGCTGTATATATCAAAAATCAGGGAAGGACAAATGGGTATGGTTAATTCAAGTTAAGCCTTCAAAGGGATGGGAGCATAATTTGCGGAACTTTAAATTTATACTTACATGGTTGCAATCTAATTATGTATACGAGTTAAAAAAAACCCAACCCAATTATCATTGTTGCAATAATAACACTAAAAAATAACCTGTTTTATGCACATTTCAGTGAGCATAAGTGTATCAACTGTTAGGGCTAAATCATCTTTTTTTTTTCATAAAAGGCTAAGCAGTGAAGTCCTGGAAAAATTGACTCATTGAGGCCTATATGGAAGAAACGTTCCATACCTGCTACCGCTCTTACATGCTGGATCTTGATCAAAACAGTAAGAGATCACATTCTTAGTTCCGAAGTAGTTATAAGATAGCTGGACTACCTTGTTGTTATGGAGCAAGAAGCAAATTGTTTTCTTTATGAACCTTTTTTTCTCTGCTTCTTTATCTAAAGGCCATTTTTCTGCTAAGTACTAATAATTTTGACATGTACTAATCAGTCGTGAGAGAATCAAGTGAAAGATGCAATAGAGGGTATTTATTTTAATTGAGTTTTTAGCTGTTCTTTCCAACTTTCACCACTGATGAGGTAAGTAGAGTGAGAAGAAGCACTCACGTGACTCTAAAAATGGTAGCTGCAAAAACTGGAGTAATTATTTTTGGTTGGAATGTGATGAAAAATTAGTTATCAACTATATAACCCTTTTTCCAGTGTTTTTCAAAATATTCAGACATTTTATTTTGCTTTGGACGATGCCTTTTCTGAGACCTGTTTTGCTCTCTATATCTTTTGATTTGAACATCAGTACATGAAAAGAAAGTGAAAAATAATGATCTGTTTCTGTACTTAAACACATGCCAGTCTTTATGAAAAAAATCTGCCGCAACATTTATAACATTGAGAATTTGGCATGTGCCCCTAGCTTCCAGCTGCTTAAGTTCCTCACATCTTGCTGTTTAGAAAGTCGATTTATTTTTTACAGAACTTATGTTCTTATACAGATAAATTTGAGACTATCACAAAATGAGACACAGTAATCAATTTAAACTCAGCAGTTGCCTGCTATTAATTGCCATTTACACACATTTAAATGCAAAGCTCATGATCGCTCTGATTCATAAAATGTTAAAGATATTTTTAATAGGGAAAAAAGTCTTGAACACTGTATGTGGCAATAAGAATTTGCATTCCTTCTCAGGTAGGCATCTCACAGTTCTATAAAGATTCCCCCTCAGCACAGGCTCATTATTGTGTATTTGAAAGCTAACCAGGAAGATATTTCTGGATTTGCAGATAATGCATATATTTAATACAAAATATTGAGCAATAAGTTGTAAGAAAATGAGGTAATTTGACTAAAACATGGTCTTTAATTTATGTTTATACTTAAATGGCATTAACTGATAAATAATGATAAATTCTGTGGGTTTCCTAGTTCTTGCTTTGAGGTACTAGTATTATTCACAGAGGAGAAGGTCCATGAAATTCCTACCTGCGTAATCTCTTATTTGGAGATGTCACTGCCTGATAATCGTATACTTCTGTAATTGACACTTATTCCAGAATTAGGCTATGGGTAATTTGTGCATTTAGTTAATACAAAGAAAGAACTTCAGAAAACATAATAAATGAAAAGCAAAATGCCCCAATTCTCCAGTTATTTCTTATAAAAAAAAAAAAATATATATATATATAAACATATGTGTGTATCTATAGATAATGTTACTGAAACTTAAAAGTCAGATTTCTGCAGTGTTCAGATCATAAAGTCTGACTTTCCTTGGTTCATCCAGAACTATGCTATAAACAAGACCAATGGAGTTTTATTCAGAAGGTTTCGGAAGACATCAAGATACTGGATCCAGATAAAAACTGTATGAATCGCAATTAATAATTTCTTCTTCTTTTTATAGTTTAAATGGAGAATATGTTGGTATTTTTAAACAAAAGAGTTAGCAACATGAATAATTCTGTTTTAAATCCAAAGAGTAATCAATTCTATCATTCACTGAGCCAGTGATTTATTTCAGAAACTGCTTGGTGGTGCTTGCAATGGTGTCTGGCAAGATTCTGGTGATCCAGCATAGGCAGTTGACAAACAGTAATGACATGTTGCCAAGATAAAGGCATTATAGAATAAGCGTAAGGCCATCGTAGAGAAGACGATCTAAGAGAAGCTGTTTCCTTATCCTCTGACAAGTGCAAGGCACAATTTCAGGTGAACTTGGTAAGATTAATTTGATCAAAGGAGTAAAATTCTAGCACTGGGAGTCTGTAATCAGGCTGGCATTTATTCATTGACATTTCTTGCCACTCAACAGCAGGTAAGTACAGAGCTAAGATTTAGAACAGTTTCATGCATTGCTATCTACAGACAGTATATTACAGATACGTAATTTGGAGTCAGTGGAATTTTTCAGTTTATTTTTAGTGTGGCTTAACCAAACTTTTCTTGAAGAAATATTTCCTTGAAGCTATTACCTCTTTCTAAAAATCTTGCATCATACCCTTCAACTACAGGAACATTAATTCTGGTTTTAGTTTTAATGTTTAAGTAGATTTAAAAGGAAAAGGGAGGGATATCTTTGAAAGCAAAACCTTAGCAAAGTATTAACTTATGTAAAAGCTCTAAATCCATATAGGAAACTTAATTTCTTGAGTTCCAGTTTCAAATTTATAGTAATTATGAAGTTGTGGGCTGAGTATGAACTCATTTTGATATATAAGAAAGTGACAATTATTTATTAAAACGTAGTGACAGGAAAATCTTTGAGCAAAAGAATGAGCATGATAAAGGACTAGACAAGTGAATGACAAGAGAAGTCTTGTATACTGGGTTTTTTGAGATTAGTATGCTCTGTTGATTCAAAAGAAAATATCAAAGAATGCAGTTACTATAGATGTTCCACGTGGTTACGTATGGTATGTCCAATTTAATAAATTTATTCTTATTTATTTGTGTATTTATTTTTAGATGAACCGGATCTCATCCACAGTGGGGGTAAATTTATGTATTCCCATTATCTTTTTAGATCTGTAGATGCAAATCTAACTAGTATCTTCACAGACTTCTGCAAATTTTTTTGTTTGCAAGTTGCATCTTGAAGGAAATCCGTTACTTATTAATTCTCCCATGTTACTGCATGCTGCAATGAAGTATAGACGTACGCCTAATCTTTAATTCTTTTCAAAAAGCTTCTGAGCACTGTGTCTCCTAAAAGTTACTATGAAAGTGTATTGTTATGAGTCGAATTTGGAAACCTTCTATTTATCAATTGCTTTGCAGCAAGAGCTTGAAAAGTTTTTAATTTTTTTTCTACGTTGCTGTTATTTTTTGATATTATGTTTGTACCTCAAAGACTCGGAAATCCATTGTGGTATACAAGGTCAAAAGACAGCAATTTCTTAAATGAATTAAATTACACACTTGCTCAAATGGGTTTAAGAAGTTGAATTAACAAGCAGAAAGGGGTGATGAGTAGCAACAAAATATATTGGCTAGATAATGCATGTGCACAACCTAGGTGAGATTCAGTTGCCTGAGCAAACTGTTAGGACTAGAAGGTCAAAATGGCCACCCCTGGCTGGTGCAATTAAAATCTGATGAATGGTTCATCACTCAAAATTGTAGTGTTAATTTCAATTGACAGAAAACCGCTAAAATGCATTTCATCTGAATAGATGTATAATACTGAGTATTCAAGTAGGTTTTTGCCATGAAATGATGAAAGAAATGGTTTGTTTTGAAACAGAATCCGTCTTTGGATGCTTTCATGTTCTGAAAAGTATTTGCAGCTGTCTGTTCTCAAGAAACTTCCATCCTCTGCCAGTTTTTTAATGATCTCAGAGATCTTGGAGCTTAAACATGATTCTCATGAAAAGAAGGGGGCTCCTTGAACCTTTTTTCTTACCTTTATAGGGGCTACATTCCTTTATTATATGATGTAGTTCAGGGTCTGAAGTAGCTCTGATTGATCTATTGGGAAAACTGGTAAGTCAATTTTTGTTTATAAGCACAGACCAAATCTTAAGTATCTCAGGTAGGGACTTTTTTAATGCAGTGGACACATTTTGAATGTGTGGATGATGAAAAAGAAGGGAATAGAATGCTGATGACATGGTTCACTTCTTTGTAGCCTATATAAAAATAACTATTCTTATTTTGAAGGATGTCAAGAATGAAGTAAATGGCAACTGTACATCTTTGTAGAAGGACAAAATTTGCTGTGTGGTTATAGAAAGATAGTTACCAAACTTTGGGTAATTCTAAAATAGTGGGTATTTTCAAAACTATTACCACAGTACAAATGCTATGACAGTACAGCGTTAGGAGTGTATATAGCGTTGTGATGCTTTTGCTTGTCATTCAAACTTCTTTGGATATGTTATGTTGCCACAGCAGCACTTACCTTTATTTCCAGATAGTACTGTTGTCACAGGCACCTTCCCTATCACTTAAATGCGTGTGTGCTGTGATTTTTGTGATTAAAAAGTGGCTAAAATTTTTGTTACTACTAAGTTCACTGAAAAATAAACACTTCTTTTTCTTTTTAAATGTATTCAAGAGGCACAGATTTTGACTATATTACTGTTTATAAAAATATATTTCTGTTATATATGTGTATATATGAAGTATTTACCTAGCTTATATATAAAATATGGTTCTATACATTTGCTATTTAAAAATAAATTTGTATCTGGGTCATTAAAAAGCAAAAATCAGTTTGAAATCTGTAAGGACGGATCATGGTTTTCAGATCTTTAGAAACAATCAGATTTCAGTAACCACAGAATGTTAGGAATTGGAAGGCACCTTGAAAGATCACCCAGTCC